>NC_061771.1:33358616-33658616 GCF_022458985.1 Mugil cephalus
GCAGTCACCTGCTCTATGTGAGAGATAAAGGACACGTCACGGTCAAATACCACACCGAGGCTTTTCACGGTAAAACCTTATCTACCGTAAGGACCGTAAGAGCTGCGCCGGATCGGGGGGGTTGGTCTGGATCTACGTAAAGAGCGTAAGAGCTGCGCTGTTCCGGATATGAATGACTTCCTGAGCGGGCACGCGGGCTCCTCTGGTCCAACCTCCACATTCATCCATCCATTCATTCATTCATCTGCTCCAGTGGCACCTGAGGACGTTCTCCTCTCCGACCCGGACTATACCACCTACAGACCCCCCCGGACCCCCGGACCCCCCACAGGTGAGCTCCCTATTTCTACCAGGCTGACTTCACTTCGTTCACTTTACTTGACACGTGTTTCCTTTTACTTGGAGTTTGAGTCTCGTCATCATGAACCCGCCAAAACAGGATTACCCGCTTAAATTATTACACATGGAATTAATTCAATGATAAATAACGACTATAATTCTATAAAAAATAATAAAATAATTCTATGATAACGGTTTAAACTACTCTACCCATTTACATCCACTTCACTACAGACAGTTATTTTCACTTTGCTGACAAATGAATTCATTAATTAACAGTGCGAGCAGATCTAACAGTGTCTAACAACCAGGTATTAGAACCAGGTATCAGAACCAGGTATTAGAACCAGGTATCAGAACCAGGTATTAGAACCAGGTATCAGAACCATCAGATATCATGTTTAGTAAATAAATGACTGGAAATAACAGAATGACACGAGCTAGAGCCACATGTTGATGGTACTGTCTGTAAGGAACAAAGGAACCTCTACTACAGAACCTCTACTACAGAACCTCTACTATAGTACCTCTACTACAGTACCTCTAGTATAGAACCTCTACTACAGAACCTCTACTACAGTACCTCTACTACAGAACCTCTACTACAGAACCTCTACTATAGTACCTCTACTACAGTACCTCTAGTATAGAACCTCCTCTACAGAACCTCTACTACAGTACCTCTACTACAGAACCTCTACTACAGAACCTCTATTATAGTACCTCTACTGTAGAACCTCTACTGTAGAACCTCTACTGTAGAACCTCTACTACAGAACCTCTACTGTAGAACCTCTACTACAGTACCTCCTCTATAGAACCTCTACTACAGAACCTCTACTAAGAACCCGTCTATAGTACCTTAACATTCCACTAGTATAGAATTATCTACAGAACAACTCTCTACCTCAGTACCCTACTACGTCTCTGTAAGAACCTCTCTACGAACCTCCGTCAGTACCTCACCGCCTCATTAAACCCTACTGTAAACCTCTAACGACCTACTAAGGAACCTACTCAGTACCTCATTATAAACTCTACTACCAAGAACCCTACTAACAGACTCTTTAGTACTCTACTACAGAACCTCTACTGTAGAACCTCTACTACAGAACCTCCTCTATAGAACCTCTACTACAGTCCCTTCTAATGAACCCGTCTATCTACCTGTTAACATTCAACAACAGAGTGAGAGATGATGGATAAATACTGGAAAAGAACAATACTCAGTCTGGACCAGGTCCTGGAGGAGGTTCTGACCCTGATGGTGCTTGGTTGGGGGGGGGGGGGGGGGGGGGGGGGGTGGGTAAATCTGTCTAACGGAGCCACGGCTCCAGGAAACAAATCACCCGTCCCTTCAAAATAAAACAACACCAATGTTAAAAAGCTGAAGCCAGAGACTCTGAGCCTGGGGGAAAGGAGGAAGCTCGTGGCCCTGAGGGTTTATCAGCTCGGCGCTGACCAGACTTCCCAGTGAGGGAGGAGACAGGAGGTGGTTCATTGTTTCAGTATTAATACTGTGACATGTAGAAACACTGAGGCAGAGAACAGAGAACAGGCTGGAGCTGCATTCATGAGTTTCTGTTTCTGTCTATTCCAAGTTTCCAGTCTCATGTACGACTCAAACACAATGGAAATACTTTCATGTTTCAAACCAGATCCAGATCAGGGTCCAGACTTCACCATGAGCTAGTGAAGCTGGATCCCTGAGTCCTTGGACCAGATAGTCTGAGTGTTTCTTCACAGGATTCTCTCATGTTTGCACAGAACCCGTCAGAAGCAGCAGGATGTGGAGTGACAAGAAACCGAGTCCGCCCACAGACCGGTGAGTTTTCCTCCTCATGCTGTGGACCAGGTCCAGGTCCAGGCCCAGGCCCAGGCCCAGGTCCAGGTCCAGGTCCAGGTCCAGGCCCAGGTCCAGGTCCAGGCCCAGGTCTCACAGTGTTCTGTGTTCTCCCCCCAGGGCTCAGGCTGTGGCCCTCATCATCTTTGTTCTGGGTGTGGGAACTCTGCTGCCCTGGAACTTCTTCATCACGGCCTCACAGGTTCTACCCTCCATCACATCTTCATTAATGACGAGGAACTTTGTCCATGTGGCAAAATTCACACAAACAATGCAACACAACGTAGAAAAGAGACCTTTGTTAGGAGTAAAAACATGTATATAAAAAAAAACTGCCACAATAAAAGCATGAATGACAAAAAGGCTGATAAAAAACAAGTCGACTGTGGCGGGTGGGTTCTAACATCTTCTCCATCTTCCTCTCAAAGTATTTCAACCACCGCCTGATGTCCAACGTCTCCTCACACGAGTCCCTGATGTCCAACGTCTCCTCACACGTCTCGTCCAAACATTACAACTATGACAACTGGATGGTTCTACTGTCCCAGCTCCCCCTGCTGCTCTTCACCCTGCTCAACTCCTTCCTCTACCAGTGGTGAGTGATGAGGACCGATGATAATCACAATAATAATATTATTATTAATAATAATTATAAATGACTGGTGTCCGTGTTCAGGGTGAAGGAGCGTTTCCGTGTGGCCTTCAGCCTCGTCGCCATCTTCTTCCTCTTCTCCCTCACCGCTACTCTGGTCAAGGTCGACATGACGCCAGACGCCTTCTTCTCCGTCTCCATGGCAACTGTCTGGTTCATCAACAGTAGGTTGTTGGGTCGGATCCATTTTGAGGGACGGGGAAAGTTTTTTCTCGGATAAGCTGCAAACTGTCTTCATATTTATATGAGTAGTGATACTGACACTGAGCCACTGGCAGTAAGGACTCCTGGTCCTGGTCCTGGTCCTGGTCTAATGAGCCTGTCTGTGTGCAGTGTTCGGGGCCGTGCTGCAGAGCAGTCTGTTCGGGGTGGTCGGCCTCTTCCCTCCTCGCTACAGCACGCTGTTCATGAGCGGTCAGGGTCTGGCCGGGATCTTCGCTGCCATCGCCATGCTGGTCTCCATCCTGAGTAAGAGCCCCTGATCCCTGATCCCTGATCCCTGATCCCTGATCCCCTGACCCCCTGATCCCTGATCCCTGATCCCTGACCCCTGACCCCCTGATCCCTGATCCCTGATCCCTGATCCCTGATCCCTGATCCCTGATCCCTGATCCCCTGACCCCCTGATCCCTGATCCCTGATCCCTGACCCCCCTGTTTCATCATGGATTCTTTTATCTGTTCATGGGTTCTTTCATCGATGTGCTGATCTCTGGTTAAACATAAAGGTATAAAATTAAATCAGACTCAGTCAAACTGTTAAAAGGAAACGCTGCATTTGGAAAATGATAAAATATTGAAAAGACTGGAAGAAATAAGACTTTATTCATTTATTAAAGGTCGAGACAGAAATAAACTACAAGTTAGACAACAACTAGAATAAATCAGGATGTCAGACCCACGTCCTCCACTGAGTCCACAGGAGACAGGACAGAGCTACACAAGTTTCATTCATGTTTATTTATTTATTTATTTATTTAAGAGGACGTTGCACATTATTAACATCAGTGTTTAAATGCTCATGTGAATCCGCCAGCGTTAGAAACGTTTTTCATCTGCTGTCCTCTGACTAGAGATACAACACAGAGGAACAGAGAAGAACAAGTACATTCAGCGCAGAGACAACATGCAAAGAGCCAGAGACAAGAGAGTCCAGTAAAGTTCAGATCCAGTGTTTATCAGATTGACAGAGGGACAGTTTGGTTCCCCTCCAGCCAGTTCTTTGGATGAATTTAAAAGCTGTGTATGTTCTACATCCCTGTGTTTATCAAATACTTTTAGAGAACAAACTACTTCTAAACCTGTATTCACACATTCATGCAACATTACTGAAATCTAGAATAACTCCCAGGTCCTAGAACTCACTTCTAGTTCCAGCTGCTCCCAGAGGCTTGATAAACGTTACAGGACGATGTTCAGGCGGAAACACAGCATTTAGTTCTCAGCTGAGGACAGAAGGTCTGAAGAACCCGGCACAAGAAATGAATTTTCGTTGGTTGTTGATCTGCAGGTGAACCTGACGAAAAATCAGCTGCTCTGGGATACTTCATCACTCCATGTGTGGCCACTCTGGGGACGCTGCTCTGTTACCTGCTGCTGCCCCACCTGGTGAGGAGGACACACAGCATCAGTCCGTCCCAATGAGCTGACAGTATCATCCCTCTCTGTTAAATAAGGATACTCGTATAAATGTGCTGTAAATGAGGCTCTGAAACTGTTCATTCAGATCTTTTAAAAACAAGATTCTCTTTATAATTTCCTTGTACTGTTGAAATCCTCCGGCAGGACTTTGCTCGTTTCTATCTGAGCAGAGGACAGCGTGAGGAGGAGGAGACGCCCCAGGACCTCCTCAGCAGCACAGGTCAGTCCTCTCACTTCATTCATTCATCACGACACCTACTCGTGTTTGTTTTATTAATGTTCTTTCTTCTCAAACACAAACCAGGCGTGAACAAAAAAGACCTGGAGGCCAAAGGCCAGGTCCTCATCAAACCAGAGCAGAGTCAGGAGCGTTCCTCCGTCCTGGCCGTCTTCAAGAAGGTGAACATCCGGCTTCTTTTTACACTCTGTATTTAAACTGGGGGGGTGAAGGTGCAGAAACAGGAAGGGCACCGTGATTTTACATGTTAGCTTTAGCTTTGTGTTGAACAAACGGCCTCAGATCACGGTTTCTTTTAACTCCATTGACTCGTATTTTCACAACATACAGGAGATGTTTTCATCACCAGCACACACAGACTTTCTGTCAGCTCCTTTTCTCCCACCACGTAACCACAGAGACTGTTATTACCAAACCCTTTGTAGGTCATGGTTTCTAGACGTGTGAAGAGCTCAAAGAGCTTTAACTCTGTGAACCATGTTTTGATAGTTCTCCCTCTCAGTTCCTGGTACAGTAGCTTGAGTTCTTATGAATTCCCTTTTCTTTCCTCCTGTCCTCACTGAGTGAACCCTTGGTCTTTGAGGACAGCAGTAACCTCCATGTCTCCTCAGATCTGGCCCATGGCTCTGTGTGTGACGTGTGTCTTCGCCGTCACTCTGTCGGTGTTTCCTGTCATCACGGTCCGAGTTAAGACGGTCTACGAGGACAACGCCAGCTGGAGTGAGACACCTTCAACATTCAACATTCACTTATTGTTTATGTTTCCCTGAGTGTTCACGACATTCACAGAAATAGATCTCACACATAAGAATACACAGAACAAAATGAGAACAAGACAAAACAGATACAACAGAGACATTCTGAGAAAAACACAGGAAATAAATACAGTCAGATGATCTGCACCAGAGAAGCTACGACTGCAGCTTCAGTTTGACACCAGCAGTAAAGTGCAATAATCTATAATAGTCCATGCTAATCTATTCTAATCTATACTAACCTTTATTAAGTTATAATCTATAATAACCTTTAATAAGGTATAATCTATAATAATCTATGGTAATCTATTCTAATCTATACTAACCTATTCTAATCTATTCTAATATATACTAACCTTTAATAACCTTTAATAAGGTATAATCTATAATAATCTATACTAATGTTGTACATGTCCAGTCCAGTCCAGCTGAGTTCAGTTAATTGACGTTTTAAAGACGCCGTCCTGAGAAGTCAGGGCTGATCTTTAATGTTCTGTGAAATGAGGCGACAGGTTTTTGGGGCTGTGTGTTCAGTGCTGCTCTTCTCTCTGATCCAGACAAAGTGTTCACCTGTGTCTGCTGCTTCATCGTCTTTAACCTCATGGACTTGGTGGGACGCAGCGCCCCGTCTCTGGGCCAGTGGGTCAGTTTGACTTCTACTAAACTCTTTTCAAGTATCTGGAATTATTGTGGAACATGTTTGTTAGTGGGTTTAGGGTTAGTGGGTTTAGCGTTACTAGTGGTTAGCGTTAGTGGGTTTAGCGTTAGTGGGTTTAGCATTAGTGGGTTTAGCATTAGTGGGTTTAGCGTTAGTGGGTTTAGGTTTAGTGGGTTTAGCGTTAGTGGGTTTAGCGTTAGTAGGTTTAGTGTTAGTAGGTTTAGGGTTAGTGGGTTTAGCGTTGGCGGGTTAGTGGGTTTAGCGTTAGTAGGTTTAGTGTTAGTGGGTTTAGCCTTAGTGGGTTTAGCGTTAGCGGGTTTAGCCTAAGTGGGTTTAGCCTTAGTGGTGGTTAGCGTTAGTGGGTTTAGCATTAGCGGGACCTGCTGAGCTCTGATCCTCCATCTCTTCCTGTGGATGTTTGCAGCCGTCTAAAGGGAGTCCTTTGTTTCCTGCCGCCGTGTTGTCTCGTCTGGTTTTCATCCCTCTGCTGATGACGTGTCACATCGAGGGCTCTGACATCGTCCTCTTCAGACACGACTTGGCCTTCATCATCATCATGGCCCTGTTCTCCTTCTCTAACGGATACTTGGCCAGTCTGTGCATGGCCTACGCTCCACAGTGAGTCCTCCACCGGCAAATCCAACATGTGACACATTCCTCTCATCTTAATAAGATTAGTCTCACAGAGCCGTGAGCTGCACTGGTGCAAATACTTCTCGCAGTCTTTTCACTTGTTTGGTTAAATTCTGGTTCGAGTGTGAACCAGATGAGCTCAGACCTGCTGGGGATCATATCTGGACCAGCTCTGAACCGGTTTAAAAGGCGTCTGACGTGGTTTGTGTCCTTCAGGTTGGTCCGGACCAAGGACTGTGAGACCGCCGGGTCCCTGATGACCTTCTTCCTGGTCCTGGGTCTGGCTCTGGGGGCCTCGCTCTCCTTCCTGCTGGGTACGCTGGTCTAGACGACGGACATCCTGGAACTAGTTTGAGAAATCTGTCATGATGGAACAAAGGGAAACAACACATGAAGATGAGCTGGTGTCATGACTTATTCTCAGGTTGAACTCAGTTGAATTTATTGATGCAGCTAAACTCATACACTGTGCTTTTTATTACTAATGCATTTAATATTTATCTATCGTGTATTTCGATGTCTTTTTTATATGGATGTATAAAGTGATGCTCTCGTTTCATTTTTATTGCTTATTTTCTATTTAACTTTCATAATAAAATGTTAAAGTGTGTATTTGTCATTTCGAATATGAAACCATATGAACAGCACGACCCCGACTCATTGGTCAGGATCCAGTAAATACACTCACTGATTACACTCATACCATGAGAACACGTGTTCAGAGTATCACAGTCTGTATTTCTGACAATAACCAAACATCTGGCAACAACACTGTAAGGAAAGAAATGTCTAAGAATGAGGGGAAACTAATCTAAGGAGTGAGATTAACTAAATGTAAACAACGGACCGATGGAGCTGGTTCTATGACTAAAGGACTAAATATCTAACAGGCCCCCATGAGTTAAAATTTCTTTACATACACTTTAACATGAATCCAACATATTCTAGCAAAACGATAATAATAATGTATATTTATAAAAAGCACCTGGTCTAGATCCAGGCTCAGGTAATTAGACAGGTGAATGGGGGTCGGGGGGGACAAACAGGGGCTAAGAGCCAACTACATCACAAGAGGAAACGACTGAAGAACAAAAGTATAAATGCAGAAAAATAAAACAATGATAAACATGACACTAGTGTGTTACGCTGCTGCTGCTGGTGCTGGCGTTTCCTCTTCCTTTGACCGCGTGTCCTCTGCTTCCTGCTATTATATTCTTTATTTAAACTCTTTATTTAAACTCTTTATTTAAACTGAGCTTTACTCATTTAAACTGAGCTTTAATCATTTAAACTGAGCTTTACTCATTTAAACTGAGCTTAATGCTTGACTGTGAGCGGCTGCCTGAACTTTGACCTCTGACCAGATTCAGCCTCGTTATAAACACCATGAGGCTCTGGGTGGTTTCAGAGTGAATTAGAGGTGTTCTGGGGGGTGGGGGCTCACAATGAGGCTCCTTGTTGTTGACCTGGGGAGGGCGAGGCATGCAGGGCCAGCTGATTAGAGCGGGGCTGGAGCTCAGCCCTACGTCAGTGGACAGGATAAACCGGATCTGCAGCTCGTTCCTCATTCCTCTGAGTTCCTTCAGATCAGCGGCGACATGGCTCAGAGCCCCAGAGGGACGGAGGTGGGGGGCAGGAAGGTAAGGGACAGAGAACCTAGAACACAGGGACGGCTTCGCTGCTTCGCTGCTACACGTCTTCTCTGAGCTCACTTTTATTTCTGAGGTCCAGACACGACATGACTTTTCTGGTTTTGGTTTCTATCAACCTGTTTTTGTCCCGGCTGGCGTCAAGTTAGGACAATAAGTCACACTTCCTGTTAGAAAGGTCAAAATAAAAGCCTTAAACTGAACTTATTTGACAGCTGTCCTGACTGTGGGAGCAGTTAGGACCAGTCTGTTCCACATGTAAACCTTAAACATGCTTCATAAGGACTAAATAATATTCCTACAGTAACTAAAGTCCACGTTTTAACTAAAGGGACAGAAGTTTCCTCTTGTCCGTTTTGCTCCTGAGAGTTTACATTTGCTTTAGGATCTTTAAGGTTTTAATGTTTATTTATTTTACCAGATATCCTGACAGATATCCTGACGTTTCAGTAAAAGCTTTTATTGTGCAGGTCATCAGCCTCCAGCCTGATTCACGGCTCCTGTGACTGAACCTCCGCTCTTCACTCAAGTTTTTATTTTATGAAACTCTCGGAATGATTTCATGAAATGAAACTATGGTTCTTCAGACACTCAGAACAAACCCTGAGAGGTCCAGAAGACTCAGATTCATATTACATGATCCCAACTTTGGCCAAAATGTAAAAGTAAAAGTGTGACGTCTGTTCTCTTTGTTCTTCAGAAATGGACCCTCCCTCAGAAAAGTGGAATCGACCAAAGGAAACCGAGCAGCTGCTCTCCTGAGAGAAAACTGGTAACGTTGCTCCACTTTTAGACTTTATGACTTTATTAATGTCGGTTCCTCTTCAGACCAGACAGACCTGCAGCTCAATGCAGAGCAAAGACGTTCACCGGGAACTAAAACTAAGGTTAAAGGATCACATAGAAGAAAAGTAGAATGAAAGCAGTGGACGTTCTCTGATGTTCTGTGATGTTCTCTGACGTTCTCTGATGTTCTCTGATGTTCTGTGCAGGCTGTTCCTTTCAGGGGTCATGTCTCTGGGGGGATGAGGCCGGGGAAGAAGGTTGTTGTGGTGGGTGTTGTGGAACCTCGTCCTGACAGGTACATAAGCCCCCCCCCCATCCCACCCCCCACTAGAACCAGGCTGACCCATGTCCCCCTCCCCTCCCAGGTTCTACGTGGCCCTGTCCTGTGGTCGTGGGACGTCCCGGGAACCTCCACCCGACGTGGCTCTTGAGATGTGTGTTCGATTCAAAGACAAACAAGTCTTGAGGCGAGCCTGTGTGGCGGGTTCCTGGGGGGACGCCGACGGAGCTATTCCCTTCTTCCCTTTCATCAGGAACCAGCCGTTCAAGGTACAGTACCAGCAGCCCCCCACCAGGAACTAAACTAACAGCAGCCCCTCACCAGGAACTAATCTACCAGGAACTAAACTACCAGGTGACCAGGAACCCCCGAGGAGGTGATGCAGCTCATCAGAGACAATTAAGAACCTCTGTTTGTTCTGGTTTGACCTCAGTTAGAGATCTCATCACTAAGCAGGAACCAGCCTCTTCAGGAACTTCTTCCTCTTCAGGGTGAGAACTTCTTCAGGGTGAGAACTCTTCAGGGTGAGAACTTCTTCAGGGTGAGAACTTCTTCAGGATAGAATGAGTGGACATTGGATCACATGAGGCCGGTGGAGAAGCAGTCCTTTCCAAAGGGGTGTTCACTGTGTCCTTGATCAGAACCTGGTGTTCTGGTAGAACCGGAGACTCCATGAGTCCATCCAGGATGTTCACAGAGTAGAAAACATTGAAGATAAATGACCCGAACGTCTTCCTTGTCTCTCCTGACAGATTGAGATCCAGTGTGAATGGAGCAGGTTCCGTGTGTTGGTGGATGGACAGAATCTGTTTGACTTCAACCACAGACTGACATCACTCAGCAGCATCGACACGTTCTGGATCAAAGGCTGCGTCACCCTCACCAAGCTGGCTTAGACACACACATAACAGATATACAGATACAGATGTATAGATAAAGGCTGCGTCACCTAAGCTACACGTAAAACACATGGACACATACATATACAGTTATAGATGTAGTTGTAGATGTAGATGTGTGAACTATCAGGACTGACTCCCTGTGGAATAAAACCTTTCCAGAGTCATTAGAGCTGAAAACATGTTTGTGTAAATATGTATTTATTCAGGCTGGAACTATGAAACAGTTTTGTATTTTATTTTTGTGTTGTTTTTGTGAACGTGATGAATTATGAACTGCTGCAACCATCAAGCTGTTTGAGCAAAGTTCAGGATGTTTAATGAGATTTTATTGTTTTATTGTTGTGTTTTTTATTGGATGATATAAAGCACCACAGACACTGGAGATATAAGAATCTCTTCTCGTATAATTAAGTAAATAAAATCACTGCAGAGCATGTGACGCCTCCTCTGTCCACATACAGTGTTACAGATACACATGCTACACAAATACTGTGTGACATACTGGATATAGATAATTACATCAGACCTACAGCTGTGTGTGCTGCTCTGGGAACATGTAGTTCACCCGTCTGACCACAGGATGGCTGCAGAGCTCTGGCGGCTCCACACATGAGGCTTCACCAGAAGTAGCATGAAGGCATCAGCCTGATGCCAAAAAAGGAGTGAGGTGATGGACTCCATGCTGTCACCTTGGTAACCAGAGATGTCTACACAGTTAGCATGCATATCCGCTCTATTCAGTTCAGTTTTACACAAGTGTAACAGTTCGTGGTCTAACGGTTGGTTCGTGGTTTGGCTGATTGCACTGATCTGTTGCACAACTGCACACAAGACAGTTTATCTAAAGTGTCCGTCTATCTCATGTTTGAATATGAATGTCTTTATATCCCATGTTAATTGGACTGCATATTTTTTGTAATTCTTTACTACCTCATTCTAATTTTTATTCTATTTTTACTTTATTTTTACTCTTATATCTATGTCTGGTTCGTAAATGTTCTTTCTTATCTTGGGACAAAACACTTTACACTTTACAGAAACTGACCTGAAACGTCCAGAGCAGCATGAAGGAAAAGCTCCCTTTAACAGGAAGAAACCAGGACCAGAACCAGAACCAGCTCATATGGAGGAACCATGTGTCTAAGACCAGCCGGGTAGAAACAGAGAAGATAGAGAGAGAAGAAGAACAGGAGAAACCAGATAAACTAACTTCTGTCATAGATACAAACATCAAGCTGAAGGAAACATGTAGGATCTAATAATACAAGATATGCTGATGATCTCATCATATATATATATATATATATATATATATATATATATATATATATATATATATATATATATATATATATATATATATATATATTTACATATTTACACACACACAGCATATAAACCATATATTTAGTTATACTTATAAATTAATGACTTTAAAAAATATTTTAACTTTTTAATCCTGATGTTGTAAATAGCTCCTTTTATCATAAACACATTTTAACTCACTACCAGAATATTAATCAACTAAAACAGCATTTAGGCCTGAGCTGGACCTGATCCTGAGCTGGAACTGATCCTGAGCTGGACCTGATCCTGAGCTGGACCTGATCCTGAGCTGGAACCCAGCTCCTCCTGTATGTGGGAACAGGGTCTGGATTTGATGTAGACCAGTGAAGGGGGCGTCTGAGGAGAACGACATTCGTTCCTCTGTTGATGACATATATGAACCAAAGACATTCAGTTGAGAGTGAAAACAGAGAGAATCGTGGAGTGTATGTACATGTCAGTGGACCCCCCACCACCTTTTTTTAATGGTTGGTCAGTTTTTATTACATTCGTTTCGTTGTGTCCTGTTTCGTCCTCTTACACCCAGCGCCTCCATCCTCCTCCTCTTCAGTTACATAGAGATGTTACACTATTGTCACCTCCTGCTTTCCTGCATCTATTATTCATCACAGCTACAGGTTGTCCTGGTTGTCCTGGTTATTATTGTCCTCCTGCTCTGGACCAACTCAACTACAGCTGGTGACACATCCAGCGTCTTTTACTGAATCACATGATGAGCTGTGGTGAACACATGAATCTGATGAACAGGTTCAGATGATTAAAGAAAAGGAGTTCACACATGGTTCAAAACAAACACATTTAATCATTAGTTTCACTAAAATAAAATCATAATAATTACAAAATATACCCTGGCTCTTATAAAGACGACATTACAAAATAATCAGAATAGAAGAACTACATCTCCTCCTCCTCCTCCTCCTCCTCCTCAGTGTGTGGGATTTATGTCAGTTTGACAGTGTTAATAAATTTATAAAAATATAAAATGAGCCACACCAGAGTCTTCTCTTTAGTCATCTGATAATAAAACAAGAGTAAAACCAGAGGAAGAGCAGCGCTGATCTGGAGGATCAGTAAAAATAAAAACATCCTAAAATACGTCTGGACTCACCGGAGGAACATTTAGGAAACTTTTAGAAAAGAAAACCAGCTGGTTCAGTTTAGAAGATCCGATCTGATCAGTGTTTGAAACTTATTAACTTTTCTGCTATTCATCATTTCTATCATGTACCAGTTTATACAGAACATCTTTTTACAACAAACATTTCTCTCATTTTAAAATAAAACACATTGTAAACGTTTCAACCTTCTACATCTGATTCTTGTGAGTTCTGACCATAAAATATATCTGTATAAAATCCATAGACTGTATAAATTTAATGTATTACAGGTATACATACAAATATACACGTATCAATATATATGTATAAAGTCTATAGACTGTATGAATATACCTTTATTCAGTCTGTGGTTCTTCTACATCACCTGTAGAATTGTTGAGGATTTCCTTTCGTTTCCCATTTAAACTCTAACAACGATTCAGTAGAAGTCGGTTCCTGGCTCCGGTTCCTGGCAGATGTCCGTTCAACACATGCCCCCCCCCCCCCCCCCCCCCAACATGCCAGGGCCTAATGTCCCAGGACAAAAACGTGGTTCTGTCCTAGAAGGATTTCCAGCGGATGGCAGACAGGATGGTGTGGACGAAGTAGAGCAGAGTCGTCACGTAGGAGAAAACCTGGAGAGATGACGGCTCATTATTATCAGTCCACGGTGAGTGTGTGTGATTATATTTAATTTCCCTTTCTGCACTGCATGACCACTTCAACAAAGCTGCAAGGTTCATGAGGTGGACTCAGGATCAGTGATCTCAGTGAGTCTAGAGGATGGATAGTCAGGAGGTCATAATGTCTGCTACTGTGCATGTCTAGCCCTAGCCATAGCCATAGCCATAGCCATAGCCTTTGCCCTAGCCCTAGCCCTAGCCCTAGCCATAGCCATAGCCATAGCCCTAATCCTAGCACTAGCCCTAGCCCTAGCCCTAGCCATAGCCATAGCCCTAATCCTAGCACTAGCCCTAGCCCTAGCCCTAGCCATAGCCATAGCCCTAGCCCTAGCCCTAGCCCTAGCCCTTACCCTTACCCTAGCCATTGATTCACATTTGGTCCTGAAGTTTCTCTCTCTGTGCTGCTGTACTGATTCGTTCTCTGTTGAACGTTCTCTGTTCTCTGACTCACCACAGCAGAGATGTCCAGCTGGTAGTTCAGGAATGGAGTTTCTTCTCTTATGTCCAGGGTGACTTTGGCTAAGGCCACTGAAGCACTGAGGTAGAAGAACGCGGCGATGCCGTGATACGCAAAGTCCTGGCGGGAAGAAGAAAGATGGAGAAGTGATGAGGAACGTCCAGCCTATGGTGGAGGCAGTGTTCAACAACACAAACACACTGGGAGACATTGGCCTGTTTCATTCAAAGACTGGAAACCTGAAGGAAATCTGAACCTCCTCCATCTGACAAAAGAGACATGAAACATGGATTTATCATGAGGGAACTTCCTTTCTGTCTTTATCTGTTGGTGATGACAACCATTAAATGTGCTGAAAGGAACAAGCAAGTAACGCAGTGTCTCTCTGGAGGCCACATGTTCACATCTTCATCTGTTTTACCTGCTGGTCTCTATCTTCCTGCTCTACCTGTTCTACTGGTTCTACTCCCTAAAGCTGAGAGACTCTGTGTTTTTATTGGCTTTAACCACATATTTGAGCCCCCCTGTAGAACCAGGACCTGTTCAGGGACGGTGATGATAGGGGTGTAGTGTAGTGACTTACTGCTGCCGCCCAGCTGCCCTTGTTGTGATGCCCTCCACAGGCAAACACCACCATCCAGATAAACGTCACGACGAAGCAGAAGACCGACACAAACATGACCCAGCCCTGAGGGTTGGCTGGCACCACCAGCGTGCTCGCCACCAGGATCCACACCAGACCGCCGAAGATCTGCAGGAACACCAGACACATGAGAGGACACTTCACTCACTGAGGATCATTGTCTCTATTCGGTAAATGAACCAAAGACATTCAGTTAAGAGTGAAGACAGAGAGAATCATGGAGTGTAAACCATGGTGGGAGGCTTTATTTCTCTACAACATGTAAATGGACCCTCTTTAACAAACAGGCTCCTCCTCAAGGATCCACACAATGTTCAGTTTAAAATAATAATAATAATAATAATAAAAGGCCTCAACAGTGTCTCCCTGGCTAATCTAATCCCGTTCATCTCTCTGGTCCTTATCCTCTTTAATACATTCCTCCTCTTTTCTCTAAACTGCATGTGTCATCAGGAACCTTTCAGCTCAGCATGTTTTAGTCTCTTCTGACTCTGCTTTATCACCTGGTTAATCTGCAGAGCTTTACGGGACCAACAAGCATCATTATCGTTTCTTATTCTAACCAGATCAGATGCTGGGCTTTACTAGACACTCTTTGTCCTCAGGACCCTGATATCAATCAGAAACATCTGAACAAGTAGACACACCTAAACGATAACGTCCTGAATGAGAACGTCCTGAACAATAACATCCTAAATGATAAGGTCCCAGACTTCAGGAGGAGGAAAGCTTCTCGTTCAGCCACGGTTACTGGAGGGGACTGTGTGGAGAGTCTCCGACGTCTGGTTCCTGGGTGTTCACCTCAAGGACGAGCTGACCTGGAGCACCGACATCAGAGCCATGGTCATAAAGGTACCCACGTGCTCTGCACTGGGGTGGTGGTCCTCGGGGGCCGGGTCTTCTTTCCGGACTCTGGGCCCTGGTGATGGTGTCATTCATATTTAGGGAATGCCCACATGCATGTGCTGGTTCTTGCTGGGTCACATCAGGAAGAACTGATCAGTCCCGTCTAATAAGGTCCGGACTGTTCTTTCACTGTATCACCATGTGCCCTGTCTTTGACTCTATCGGGACGCCCTTACCCTCCTGGACTCTCCCATCTCTTCACAGATCTATGCAATAACCCTCTGGACCCCCTCAGTCCTGAGTGAGGTGCCTTGAAAAGCACGGGATCCTACACCTACACCAGTTCCTACACCTACACCAGTTCCTACCAGCTCCACATGCCACATGCCACATGCCACATGCCACATGCTCCACTTCCTCTGTCCATCTTTCCACATCTTCTCTGTATGTGGACAAATGCAGACAAAAAGAAAAGGAGAGAGCAGAGACTCTAAGGAACAACCACCTGTCCCAGAGACTGCTGGAGTCCTTCTACCGACGCTCCATAGAAAACTGTGTGGTTCTCCAGCTGAAGCTCCAGAGGGTCAACACTGCCCCATCACAGGGCCCATAAAGGAGATTCCTCCCAAGGACACAGTCCACCATGGACTCTCACTGGAGGCCAGAACCAACACACTGAAGAATGGCTTCTCTGCAAGAGCCACAGTACCACTGAACAACTCAACCAAGAAATGACAATAAGTCCTCACGACAATGTGCAACACAAACAAGTGCACTAACAGTTTGACTCATTGTCATTTGGAAATGGGATCATTAGTGTCGTTGTACCCGTACAATGCCATTCTATTCTATTCTATTCTATTCTATTCTATTCTATTCTATTGTGTAGCTGAGGGACGTGTCCTCAGTCTGCAGTGGGTGTTTCCAGCCTGGTCTCTGCTGCCTCCTCTGATGACTGACAGGTTACATTATTCATGGCCCTCCTCCACCTGCTGCCTCACACCAGCTTCACCGCTGTTTGTGTTCTGCTGGATTCCTGCACGACGTCTAATGACGTCTGTACTTTAAAAGCATTTCCTCATCATCACATCAGATCCTCAGATCACATCAGGTTGAATTTAGTTGATGTCTCCACCTTCACGCCTCATTTCACCCCCAACCCTCGACATGCCTCCTGTATCCAGCTCTTATTGTACTTCTCGTGTTATCATCTCTTTAGATGCTGTTCGTTGACTTTTATGTTGTTAAGACTCGTCCATAAAATCTTCTTCTCTCAATGACTGTGATAATGTGATCAGTATAAATAGGAATTAAAACGTGTCTGAAGACCAAATGAGACCAAATCAGATCAAATGAAATAAAGAGGAAAAAATAATAAAAAACTATTGTATTCACTTATTCCAGGAGCACATTCAGTTTGTAACATTTGAAGCTATCGACTTTTTTTCTGATTAGTTTGTTGAGAATTATTTCAGATATGTCACACTTTATTTTTTTACACTTCTCCCCATATGATTTATTCTTCAGTGTGTTTAAGTTGGAGCTGTCAGTCCCATCAGCTCCTATAAACACTGAATTTTAATCTCTCTTCAGGATTTAATTTGGTTCAGACATCATCATTTGACCCTTTGCCTCTTTTCTCATGAAATAAAATAAAACACAATAACTGGATTTTATTTGTTTTCGTGTAAAATTAAACCGAATCGATTTATTTTCACCTCGTCTTTAATTCTAAACGATAAACCAACTCTAAGTGGTTTAATGATGAAACTGTTCCATGCTGTTTTGAGCCTTGCGCACAGGACGCACAAAGCGCTAAAAGAGCGACAGGCAGAAACAAGATGCTGCAGCTTCTTACCAGCTCCGGCAGGTACAGGATGTCGGGGATAGTTGTGCATATTCCGATCCCGCTGGGGAGGTTCGCCATGGTGTCAGTGTTGGAGGCCATGCTGCTGCTGCTGCTGCTGCTCACACTGACGGGACTCCGACCTGCTGCCGTTTAAATCCACACGAGGCGACTGGACAAACTGGAATCTCCATCAGCCGAGAGCCAACATGTCCGGCGGCCCGCAGACAGACAGATAGATAGATAGATAGATAGATAGATAGATAGATAGATAGATAGATAGATAGATAGATAGATAGATAGATAGATAGATAGATAGATAGATAGATAGATAGATCTGGATCAGGTCCACATCCACAGAGATCGGAGTCAGACCCTCTTATGTGAGACAGGTAACTCATTTATCGCCATGGCAACCTGCAGCCACAACAACAACAACAACAACCACAGACACAGCAGCAGCAACACAGCAACACATCTATCCATCTATCTATCTATCTATCTATCTGCTGGTGCCGGTTCTGTCTGGTCCAGGTCGGGTCCAGCGTTAGAACTGAAATCGGACTGTGATATCGTATTTTTCTCAGTGTGACGAGGGGCTCCAGTCACACAGCTGATCATACAGCTGATATATTCTGGTGTGTGTGACGCTGACCGAGGCCTCGGACTGTTTCTGTGTTTAATGATGTGCTGACATTGTTCTAAATAATAAACAGAACGTGTTGAAGTATTCACTGCTCGAAGCTCCGTCCATCATCTCCAGCTCACGTGGATTCACATCAACTCAACATGTGAAACATTAGAAACAGAACAAATAAGACGCTGTGGTTTTAGTCAGGTATATATGAACTATGGATGAATGGATGAATTAAGGGATGGATGAATGGATGAATTAAGGGATGAATGGACGAATGCCTACATATCTTCTAGTCTTTGTGTCAGACTGAAGAGATGGTTCTACTCTGGTTTATCTTTAGTGTCGGTCTGTTTAATCCAACCTGTCTCTCAGGTCCAGGTCCAGGTCCAGGTCATCAGACCAGGATGTTTGTCTGTACGTGAGTCAGGTCTGAACCAGGCCTGAGACGTTTTATAAATGAAAGGTACAGTTTTTCTGTGAATGAACCACAGGAGACGCCGTCTGTCTCTGAGCTCCTTGTGTTGGTGACACTTGACGGTGTAAACAACAACAGAGCCATGGAAATATCAAGCGTCTCATCTGGCAGAGCTGTCGGACAAACACCTTGGATAAAAGCAGCGTGGATCCAGTTTCCTGCTGCCGTCACCCTACCCCTCCGTCTGGGAAACCTACTCCGGACCAACACGTGTCAGAGAAGATACTGGACGTAGTCCTGAAACCAGGCCTCACACACAACAAACAAACCTGCCCAGCGAAAACGCCAGCGCTCATCGATCCCACCGCACAGCAACATAGAGCCGTTTGACTCCATTTATGGCCACGAATCAGGAGTCAGTGGTGAGACAGCAACAGACGAAGAAGAAGAAGAAGAAAGGATGCAACCGTTTAACCTCAGCTTTAAGGAAACATTTCATTTAAATCATGTATGAAGTGAATGAGGTTGGATGACAACAAAGTTTCATTGAATCATTCAAACATTAAATTTAATGTTTTACACAGAGACACAGAGACACATTGGTTTTAAATAAACTATGTTAGTCCTGAGATAGACTGGAGACCCCCCCCCCCCATCCCGCTCTCTGGGGATTCAGTTTCCACAGGATGATGCAACTTGAGCTGAGGGTAAATTCCTCCTTTTGCCTCCTCTATTGTCCCAGAGACGGTGTTATTAGATAATGGGCTGAGACACTGGGCCACCCAATCTTCACGTCAATCAGCTGAGCCCTGAATACTTCATGATGACACAGTAAATGCTTCAGTTCTGGATCCACCCCTGGACTGATGCTTATCAGACAGTTCCTCTCTGCGCTCACTCTGTCACCAGAGATTCACCAACAAACCCGACTATTTACTGACTGTTTGTCCAGACACCAGTTCCACTCGTACCTTTGCAGGAACGAGTTCAGGAGAAGTGATGAGGCTGGAAGCGTCTGTTCTCCTTCAGGAGCAGAGGGCAGAAACGCTGAAGGCAGGAACACTTAAATGTTCCCAGACGCTTTGGTGCGTTCGGTTGCAGACGTGTTGTTGTTCAGTGTTGAGCTACGTTCTTGGTTAATCTGATGAACAGATCAGATAATAAAGTCATAGTTTCACAGGTGAAGGCTTCCACCAACCAGTCAAGCTGTGAAATATTATATGATATGTGCATATTAGTTCTGCTCTACCTTCATTTATGTGTTTGGTTTTATTGCATCGTTTGTTTTTAATTGACTTTCAGTTTCTCTTTTCTTTCATTCATTTATCGTCTTCATCTCATACTTAGAAACAAAACCACCCACCACACAGAGCAGCCTAAACTATTCATTTATTATTATTATTATTATTATTATTATTATTATTAGCATTGTTATTATTATCATTATTATTATTATTGTTGTTGTTGTTGTTGTTATTTTGGCAGAGTCATTTGTACTGTAGTATGTTTGATATTTGTAACTTAAAAATGTTTTGTACTTGCACACCTTAAATCAAGTTTCTGAACCTGAATCTGGATCTGGATCTGGATCTGAATGTGGGTGATGGTGAAGATGGTGCTGACGTGCAGAGCAGAGACACATTATGACGTCCTCAAATGCATTTTTAAGAATCCACCACTGAAGGACATGAGGAAGGACCTGATGCTAGTCTACACATGCTAGTGCACAGATGCTAGTTTATAGATGCTACTGTATAGATGCTAGTGTACAGATGCTAGTGTATAGATGCTAGTGTAGAGATGCTAGTTTATAGATGCTACTGTATAGATGCTAGTGTACAGATGCTAGTGTAGAGATGCTAGTGTACAGATACTAGTTTATAGATGCTAGTGAACAGATGCTAGTCTAGATGCTAGTGCACAGATGCTAGTGTACAGATGCTAGTGTAAAGATGCTAGTTTATAGATGCTACTGTACATATGCTAGTTTATAGATGGTAGTGTACAGATGGTAGTGTACAGACGCTTGTTTATAAATGCTAGTGTACAGATGCTAGTGTACGGATGCTAGTGTATAGATGCTAGTTTATAGGTGCTAGTGTACAGTCGCTTGTTTATAAATGCTAGTGTACAGATGCTAGTGTATAGATGCTAGTTTATAGATGCTAGTGTACAGATGCTAGTTTATAGATGCTAGTGTATAGATGCTAGTTTATAGATGCTAGTGTACAGATACTAGTTTATAGATGCTAGTGAACAGATGCTAGTCTAGATGCTAGTGCACAGATGCTAGTGTACAGATGCTAGTGTAAAGATGCTAGTTTATAGATGCTAGTGTATATATGCTACTGTACATATGCTAGTTTATAGATGGTAGTGTACAGATGGTAGTGTACAGACGCTTGTTTATAAATGCTAGTGTACAGATGCTAGTTTATAGATGCTACTGTACATATGCTAGTTTATAGATGGTAGTGTACAGATGGTAGTGTACAGACGCTTGTTTATAAATGCTAGTGTACAGATGCTAGTGTACGGATGCTAGTGTATAGATGCTAGTTTATAGGTGCTAGTGTACAGACGCTTGTTTATAAATGCTAGTGTACAGATGCTAGTGTATAGATGCTAGTTTATAGATGCTAGTGTACAGATGCTAGTTTATAGATGCTAGTGTACAGACGCTAGTGTATAGATGCTATAGATAGATAGATACAGATGCTGGTGGTGGCTGATGGTGTATTTGGAGTCAGGTCCAGTGTCCAGATCATAATAATTAGTGTGTCTAGTTGTTCATAGTGTTTGTTGCGTTCCATGCAGCGCCACCTACGTCACACACACAGGACTTCATCTACTTTATCTCCATCACATGTTCCATCTCTGATCTGAACGTCTCAAATATTTGTCTGACGTCCTTCAGACGCTTTATCAGCAATCTGAAAATCGGGACCTGTAACAGCTCAGCATCAGAATGAAGAACGAAGGGACGGGGCAGTGGACAGTGGACAGGTACAGGACAGGACAGTGGACAGGAACAGGACAGGACAGGACAGGACAGGAGAGTGGACAGTGGACAGGAACAGGACAGGACAGTGGACAGGACAGTGGACAGGTACAGGACAGTGGACAGGACAGGACAGGACAGGACAGTGGACAGGACAGTGGACAGTGGACAGGACAGGACAGGACAGTGGACAGGACAGTGGACAGGACAGGACAGGACAGGACAGGAACAGGACAGGACAGTGGACAGGACAGTGGACAGGACAGTGGACAGGACAGGACAGGACAGGAACAGGACAGGACAGTGGACAGGACAGTGGACAGGACAGTGGACAGGTACAGGACAGGACAAGACAGGACAGGAACAGGACAGGTACAGGACAGGACAGTGGACAGGACATTTGACAGGCCAGTGGACAGTGGACAGGTACAGGACAGGACAGAGGACAGTTAATACACCTCCATTATTCCAAACAGACGCAGAAAGTGTTCAGGCTTTTACAGGATTTTAATTTGTCTTGGTTCTATTTTATCACATTAGTTTTTTTATTTATGGCATTAAAGCTTCACACACCTGATTTTAATACATTTATTCCACTGTTCTAGATTATTTTAAACTCTAAGTAATGTTGCATTTGTTTTGCATGAAGCGTTCTATATAAATAAAGTCTGATGTGATCTGACGTGTTACACGACTGAACCCAGAGACCAGATCAGGTCAGGATCTGAGGACAGATACACATTCAGCCCTCGAGGAATTTCCTGTATGAGAACTGACACGGTCAAGAACAAAGGGTGTGTTTCTGACAGATAATAAAGATAAAAGGTGCTTCACGTTCCATATTCTCTACGGTCCAGAGGCGTCGCCAGGCCTGCAGCTCCACAGTTTACCCATCTATACTAAACACCTACTCAAAGGGACATTTACATTTTATTCATATACATTCATAACATTTATGCTACTATGTAAATCAGTCCATCAATCCACAATCAAGTTTATCAAATAAGGAACTTTGAACTGTGTACAAGACAACACACACACACACACACACACACACACACACACACACACACACACACACACACACACACACACACACACATACACACACACACACACCTAATTGCTTCATTTGTTCATTGTTCTGGTTTGATGTTAAAACACAGGAGGAGATATTTCAAAAACTCTTTTCCTTTTTAGCAGACAAACTATCTACACATCACACTTTTCCAGACAAGACGACATAAACTAGGTGTATTCGTCTTTTTTTAGTGTTGATGAATGAATCTGAATATCGAACCCGTATGTCTTCTGTTCCATCTGACAGAGCGTAGGCTACGGTAGGTCAGAGTGTTGACGTCCTGTGGATGGCTGAGCTCTCTCTCCAGAAATTATTCCCATTAACATCTGTCTCAGTGCAAAAAAAGCTAAACCTCCCTCTCTCTCTCTCCCTCACATTTCTCGGGGCAGAGAGGTTCAGGGAGCATGAGACCAGAGTCCAGACCTGAACCCCACAGAGAAGGTTTGGGATGAGCTGGAGACTCAGAGTCTGACATCATCAATACAAGATCTGAATAAAACACTGGAGGAAATAAACCTGGAGACACTGGAGAAGCTTCTTTTTGGATCAAAGCTGGAGGAGCTCCGCCCACAGACTAGAGGGGAGGAGCTCCGCTCAGAGGTGTTTTCAGGTGGAGGTTGTGTTGCAGACTTTTCCCAGGTCCGCTGGCGCCACCTTCTGGTCAGAGCCTCGTCCTATTTTCAGCTCTGCGCCTGTTTAGTCGGTATTACGGTAGGTGTGCAGGTCTATTACCGTAGTCGAGGACGTGTCCGTGGGCCTCACACACCAACAGCTCCATGACCAACGGTGAGTCCTGCTTTTATTTCTCCGTAACACTCCACCATTCTCCGTCATGTCTCAGTGCTTCACCTCCTCTCACCCCCCGACACCACCTCCCCCCATCTCCCTCCTTCTACCGTCTGACCGGGGGCTTTCAGATCCGGTTTACAGCCGAGCTCACCGACCGAATAGTAAACACAGAGAAAACGACACCACCCAGATGTTCCAGTTTGGACACACTGAGTGGTTCTGGTTCCAGGGGGGTCCGCAGAGACCGCAGTGTCTCCGTGTGTCTGGCTGCATGCTGTCGTTAGTTAAAACCGAGCCGGATCCGGATCTGAATCCGATTCTACACACAGATCTGAGCCAGGACAAAAAACTGGATTCCGTTCAAACCGGTCTACCAAGAAACTCGAGTCACCGAGAGTCCTGGTTTATTTAAATGTGGCATAAATAAAGCAGCAGCTCATCTTAAAAAACAAATATTTAATATAAAATGATCCCTCTGTGCTGCCAGTATTCTCCTAAAGCAGTGTAAGACATAACAAACACATACAAGTAATATAATATATAGTAAATAAATACTTTCCTTTCTCTGTGTCAGTGTACGTGCACCACTGATGATTATTAACAGTTAAATATATTCCACAGTGAACTCTTTGCATGTTTCATTTAAAAATCAACACAATAGGAAATAAACACACAAATGTGAAGAGCAGGAACCGGCTTCAGAAGTAATCCTTTCACTTTCTTTGTTCTTCTGGTTGTTGCAGCTGTAATGTTCTTCTGAAGTCCGTCTGATCTTCTTCCTCTCACTGAACTTCACTTAAAGTCCTGGTGCAGATCCCAGTCCAGCAGAATCTGGACCTGATCTGATCTGATCTCAGACATCTTTGTCTTTTAATGAATTTGTGCAGAAGTTATAAAACATGCAGCTTGTGTTGAAACGTGTGTCTTCATTAAAACATCTATAAGACGACATTTAAAGGATAAATAACAAAGGAGATATAATTCATCATCCAGAAGAGAGAGAGTGTCGCTGGTTTTTCCCTCGATTCATTCGATTCTGATTCCAGTTTCAAGAACGGTTTTATTGAAAACCTGAACTCTCTAAACTGCTTTCACTAAAAATTAAAGCTAAAGTCATTGTTTGTTTGTTTGTTTTTAAGCCAGGACTCGTTTTTTATTCTGGCTGGTTCATAACTCGTAGTTTTCACTCAGTTTTTAAGTCCAGAGACCAGAACATTTCTGACTGGAAGGCTGTAATTTATTGACTTAAAAAACTCTTCTTGCCTTTTCCTACAGACGCTGGAGCAGGGCCAGACACTAAGGACCATGCTGGAACTCTCCACTCTCTGTTTACAACACCAACAAGTGCCAAGAGCCGACTCGTTGTCAACAGGTTTGACTGGTTGTCTTCCAAACCAAACTGGGACATATAGACGTTGACTGACCCTCCGCAGCCAGTTCTTCTCTCAGCTGCTTCACCGATGCCTCGATATAAAGTGTTCTTCAGTCAGTCTCTGCGATGGTCCAGCCCCGTCACTCAGGCCCTCGCCCTGTCCGTCATCACCTTCTGCGTCGTCCTTCCTCTGTGCTGCCATCGGCTGCTCTACTCCTATTACTACATCAAGTCCATGTACCTGGACTCCATGAGCGAGAAGGTCCTGAAGGAAAGCCGAGCGCGAGGCCAGGACGCTCTGGACTTCTGGCGGAGCTCCACCCGGACGGCGTCCTTCAAATTCAGAGACATTGACCAGAATCCAGAGCTGCTGGTGACTGTGGTGACGTCGAGGCGGAACGAGGGGCGGGACTTCCACTACCTGTTGCAGGTGATGCTCCAGCTGAGCAGCATCATGGGAGAATGTGGGGAGCGCCGGTGTGCAGAGGTGCTGCTCTGCGACGTGGAAAGAGCCCCCCAGGAAAACCAGGATGCCAAGTTGCTGGAGTCCCATTTTCGGGTAATCAGGCGTTCCCCTCAGGATGAGCAGAGGAACTGGGAGGGCATCAACACCTTTGAGAAAGAGAAGAGGGACTATGTCTTTTGTCTCCGTAAGGGATGGGAGCTGGTGAAGCCCAGGAACATGGTGGTCCTGGAGGATGACGCTTTGCCCAGGAGGGATTTTTTCAGGGTGGTGAAGGAGCTGCTGTCCCGTCGCTTTGCCCTCCACACTCTTTACATCAAGCTGTATCACCCTGAACGGCTGCAGCGCTACTGGAACCCCGAGCCCTACCGCATCCTGGAGTGGGTAGGGCTGGGTTTGGTGGGAGCCACGGTCCTCCTTCTGACCGCCCCTTACTGGAGACCCTGCTCCTTCTCCTTCACGCTGTCCACTAGCCACCTCCTCTTCTTTACCATCTACTTCATGGCTGCAGCTGAGCTCTTTGGCCGCCACTACTTGCTGGAGGTGCGGAGGCTCTCCCCTCAGCTCTATGCAGTCTCCCCGGCCACCGAGTGCTGCACGCCAGCCATGCTTTACCCTGGCAACGCCTCCCTCAGGGTCGCTGAGTATCTGGATGGGTCCTTCTGCGTCAAGGGCAACGCCAAAGACATGGTTCTGTATCAGATGGCCAGGACAGTTCCTGGAGAGAGATCTCACAGCGTGGAACCCAACCTCATCACACACATAGGGGCCTACTCCTCGGTCAGGGCCAACCCATCCAGACCCAAACTCCTCTGACAGAACCAGAACCAGGGGAGTCTTAATCAGGATCCTCCTCACTTGGCTCAACTTTTCTTTTCTGTTTTCAGACGCCTGAACGTGTCACTTCTTCATGTGCAGGTTCCATCTTGTTTCTAGTTTCAGACGTGGTTTTCAGTCCTTTATCTCACACTGCTTCAGTTATGGGTTTTAAGAACGACTTCAAAAGACGCTGGGATCATTTTAAAGGAAGTGGATTTTCAGAATCGATACGATCTTGATTTGAGAGATCCAGTATCGATTCCTAAAATCCTCTTCCTGTTGGAAATCTTGCTGTTCTGCTGATTTGGCAAAAACACACAAGATGCAAGACATGACAGAAGCTCCAGGACTGAAAGATGACTGGATTTAAAAAGTCTGGCGGCAGAGGAGAGTTAGATAAAAAGATTGAGGAGATGCTACAAACCTCTGGAGCCAGTGGCAACAACATGAGGTTTAGTTTAGTTAAATCATTTTGAGCCAGAATCGATGCTCGGCCTTAGGAGGTGGTGGGGCCACATTTAGAGGCAAATGTGTTTACAGTTGAAGACTGTAGTGAAAGGTTGGCCACCATGGAAACAGAACCAGGATGAGGGTGTGTCTACTGGTTCAGGAACAAAGGGAACCAGAATACTTTTAACACGATGGTTTTATGAAGACGTCAGAAATCGGAACCAGACCAGGCCAGACCCAGTATCATCATGCTGGACCTCTTCTTCTTTTATAGCTGGAGTGACTTTGAGTTTTGCTGCTCACCTGAAGGGATTTACTCCCTCAGACCAGATGCTGGCCTTCCAGATGAATTACAGGCTGTACGGACTCTCTGCTGCCAACCTGTTAATGTTCATATCCATAAGAACCAATGTCACTGTACTGGAAAGACTTTTTATCCACCTTGTAGTTGGGAAACAAGCTGGATCAAAGACGCCCGGACTTGTTGTTTGAAGACAGACATACACTTGAATTAGGTTTCCTTGTTTCTACTGAGGTGATGAAGGCAAATGTTTCCTGTCAACATCCTAGCTTCTCACTGACCACCCTGATTCACTGAATGTGCCTTTTAATCCATCACACAATCTTCTTGATTGGCCTCAGAACTCGAGTCTTTGTACGTATCGGATATAATCATGAAATGAAAATAAACTGTAGAAATTACAGGAAGTCGTTGCCAAAGTAAAACCAACGGGCCTATGAAATGTATCAGTCTCTGAAAACACCAGGACGTTAGTCTGTCTGTGGAGGTTCTCAGTCCTCCAGGTCCTGGTTTATATCCAAACAGAGTTTAAAGAGTCATCTGGACGTGTGGAGTTTAGAGAAGACGTTCAGGTCTAAGAGACTGGAGGAAGTTTGAACTCTGAGGGTAAAACCATCAGAGTCTGACTGGTTTTGGTTCAGTTAATGACTAATGTCTATTAACGTCTAGATACTGACCTGTGGTTAAAGGTGGTGTGTGTGTGTGTGTTTCAATCTTCAGCTCTAATAATGATTTACAGACTGTAAAGGCAACTCTCTCTCTCTATATATAGCCTTTTTAGTTGTATATATATCTATTTTGAGCATTAAACACACACCAATATGTTCACAAACAACAAATAGAGTTACAGAAAACAGTTAGTGGGAAATATCGTGTCTTTATCAGTTTACAAAACACTGTAAACTTTATTCCTCCTCTTTGGCAGCTCTAGAACAAATGCTGTAATTTATTATTTCTTTAAATAGCACTTTATTAAAAGAAAAATATAATATGTACACATGCAACATGACTAAGTAAAACTTTATAAAAGAAATATCAAATATAAGAATCCAAATGTTTGATGAAAAACATCAATGAATCATTAAACTGCCTTAAAAGATTTTACATTTTCATTTAAAAGAAGTGTAGAAAAGTTCAAACTGATATTTGTGAAATGAATAATATTGTTGATTAGTTTGGTTGAGGTTTGATTTGGGTTTTATTTCTACCACGTGTGTTTTATTGAAAGCATAAATGTTACTTAAAGGTGTGAGTGTATTGTTGGATCTGGGTTTTCTGCTTTGGTTTTGTTTTATTTTTTAAATCTAAAATGATCCTTGTATCCAAACAGAGCATCTAAAATATCAGCAATGATGTGATGGTGAATTATCAGAAAGTAAAAGCAATGCATGAAACCGGTAACGCTCCAACATCTTTCTTCCATTTTGAGCTGATTGAGAATCTGAACACGTCTTGTTTTCACTTTTTTTTCACAGTTTTCTACGTTTGAAATACAATAAATCGCATTTTAAAGTTTGAAGTTTCTTGGTCGTTTTTATTTCAGCAGATATAAAAATGTTTGTCATTCACTTTATTCATTTTAACAAATGATTAAAACATTTTACAGAGATTATGTTTTCCTGTATCTTGTGTCCCGCTTAAAATTGGTTTAAAAAATGATTAAGTTACTCGTGACTTTCTTATGGAAAGATAAGAAACCAAGAACTGGTTATAAAAGACTGGTGAGATCTAGGAGAGGTGGAGGATCGGGAGTAGTTTATTCGTTCTATTTGTCATATTATGGGCCTATACATGCTGGAGTGAACCAGGCGGCTGGGAATGGACAGAAGACAAGATTCTTTCCGAATGAAGTAAAGACGTGTCGTTAAAAGCTTGATGGTCCATCCCAGATAAAGGATAACCCTTTAATTCAGGTAGCTGAGCCGGTGTCTTTGTCCTGTCTGGAACAAGCCCTAATTTAAAGCTGGGGGAAGAACTCTAACAAAAAACACACGAATAGAAGAATTGGGGCAGGTTGTGAAGGATGGAGATACGGTGCCCTCTAAGGATTAGGAACGAAACAAACAAAAAAGGAATCCACTGGGCTCGACGATGACTTTGACCACAGGTTCAGGACGACTGCTTCAGGTGGCGGAGTAGTTTCTGTCCCACGTCTCACCACACAATCTGTCACCCACTAAACAACAGTGGGACAGGGTTTTAGGTTTGTCTATGACCACCACACAGTGGGAGACGTATGTTAAAGAACACACAGCCATGTCCAAACGTGCACAGAGCATATATTACACCTGCAGATTAAAGAAAACGAATAATAATAATGGATGTGGGGAGCCAGACACTGATGTGGCGCTGCACGTCGTCATCATTTATCATTTATAACTCACACTTTCTCTAGAAATAATGTGTTTGGATTTCATTTAATTCATTTTGTTTTAACAGAAAAAAAGAGACGTTCGATCAACTACACTCTCCATCAGTTCATGTGTTTTTATACATAGAGGATCAGCTTTAACTTGTTCAGTGAAAATAAATGAACATCCAGGTTAAAATGAATCCTGGTAGAACAGACTCAGATAAACATCCTTTTTTATTTTAAACATTTCTCCTGCAAATAATCACAAGTCAAATTATTTCCACACCGGTTTTAAATGTCTCTTCTTTCCGTTTCCTGCTCCAATGAGTCACATGACGCTTCCTGCTGCGTTCATCGGCCACAAATAATGTAGGAAATATAGAGATCAGCACTGACTGTTCGCACTACGACACACAAGACACAAGTTAAATCAAATAGTAGTAGCCGACTAAATACTACTACTAATAAATACTGTCTGTGACAAAGAAAAACACTTAGACACAGAGACTTTCACTCATGGAACATTTTTAAATGGATGTTGTTGTTTGTAGATATTGTGGATATATATAATTTATTATATATAGTTTCTGCTCATTACGCACCAAATGCATCATATTTAGATTTTGTTTTTATTTAATACACACGTGTTGACTGTTGTATTCTTTCCTTCATTTTGCTTCTTTGGTGTTTATCTGTCATTCTTACTAATTTATGTGACTATATATATATATATATATATGTATATATATATAATTATGGGCTTAGTTTGTTGATACCACGTCACTGTCGCCGCGTGTCGGCCGGTCCGTGAACGCAGCCCAGGTCTGTTTTATTGGAACAGGACGCGCTGAGGCAGATGAGTTTAGTAGAAGTCAAACCAGAGCAGATGCGCTCCCTTCTGTTCCTCTTCACGGCGACCGGACGACTTAGCATGTGATGTGGATCCTGGACATGAACTCTCAGATCTGCCGGGAATAAGAAAAACTACAGACAGCGCTCAGACAACAGTTTGCAGAGTTTCTCTCTCTGCGGTGGAACTCGTCTCAGGAGAAGTTTTGGAGAGAGATGTCGGAGCCGGAGAAGACTGAGAACATTCCTGAGGAGTCAGCAGGAAAAGGACAAGCAGTCCCGAACGGAGCCAAACCTGGACCGAAGACCAAAGAGGTCTGGAGACTGCACTAACAGACACACACACACACAAACACACACACACACACACACACACACACACACACACACACACACACACACACACACACACACACACACACACACACACACACACACACGCACACACACACACACACACACACACTGAAGCATCAGCTGAGTCTGTGTTATAGTAGTTAGAGTGTGTTAAATTGTGTGTGTGTGTGTGTGTAGCAGTAAAGTGATGGACTCTTGTCCCTGAAGCGTCATAAACGTTAAAGAGTCAGTGAAGAGCATCTGACAATTAACTCCTGACTTTAAAACACAGAAAAATGTTTTTCATAGTCTCTGCAATTATTTACCAGTTTCATTTATTTTGATTATCACCACACTGAACGTACAGGAAGTCCTTATATTCTTGTTTTATCTATTTCTTGTCTATATTCTGGTCTAATTCTGTGGTTTATGTCTATATTCTGGTCTGATTCTGTCGTTTATGTCTATATTCTGGTCTAATTCTGTGGTTTATGTCTATATTCTGGGCTATTTCCGTGTTACTGTGATGAGGACATTTCTTGTACGTGAGATAAATAAACGTTGTCTTGCGTCTTAGTTTCACACCAGTGAATGTTAACGTGTAGTTTGGTCCTTTTCATTAGTAGGCTGTTATTTATATAAATAAAGGCATGAAGGGAGACTGGGGCACCAGTTCTCAGCTGGTTCTTCCTCTTGAACCTATCGAACCTTCTGTCCTTCTTCTACCTACTCATTCATTTATACTCATTCACAGCAAAGTGTCAGAAACCTAAATGATGTGTTTATGTGGGATAAATCATGTTTTCTATATATATATATATATATATTTATAATATTTTAATTAGGAGCTCAGGCACCAGGAACCAGTGTCATTTACATAGAGCAGCACATCACATCATCCCACAATGAGCAACGTAAACCTGCTGATACAATAAAATACTGTGCATCTCCAAGTCATACAGTCTGTAACCTCCCAGGATATTTCCTTAATTTTGCGTCCTACAGGAATTTATTGCACAATTCAAACAAAATTAATGAATAAATAACTGATTAATAATTGAATATGTGTTTAAGCTTCTCAGTGTAAATAAAAATAATGCTACGGTGTCAAAATAATTCTGCCAGAAGGGAGTTGGTCGTGAGGAAGACTAGAACATATGGGGGTGATTTATATTTGTTCTTGCTCCAAGGAGCCACCTTATCATATACAGATGATTTACAGCCTGTTAATGTAGAGGACGTCAGGGAGGGACAGCGAGGATCTGGTGGATGGATGAATGGATGGATGAACATTGTCTCTTCATGTCTCTTCATGTCTCTTCATGTCCCTTGGTGTCCTGACCTCCTCGGGTTGCTGGTGTCTCCAGGATCTGGACCTGGCTGTGATCTATGTGTCAGATGCTCAGTACAACAGGAACATCTACTTTGACACGTCTCCTGAGGCCGTCAGGTCAGAGCTTCACGTCTTCACTCGTTAATGTTCTGTAATATTCTCATGTTGTTGATGCTGTCACATGAACTGTTGAAGACATTAATTAATATACTGGAGAATGTGGGGCCAGGTGGTCCAGGGGTCCAGGTGGGAGTGATGTCCTGTAACTGTCAGACTCTGCTTCCAGACTCTATCTGCTCTACAACCACTGGCTGGCTAAAGTCCTCCTTTACTTCTTCATCCTGCTGGATCTGTCTCTGGCCGTCTTCGAGGAGCCGGCTTTCCTCTCTCTGCCCACATGGGTGAGATGGTTTCTCAGCTTTATAGTGGTTCTTATGCTCCTTTCCGCCAGAATTCACCAGGACGTCAGTGAGCAGCTCTAGTCCTGTAGTAGGACCAGGGGAGTGGATTATAGTCATCCAGGTGCTCAGTAATCAGAGGCTGAAATGTAACAGATGTAACATAGAGTCAAATAGCTCGGTGCTCTATAGTCTCCATTAAAAATGTTTAGGTTCATTTGTACATAAGTGTCTGAGTGTCATGTTTGTTAAGTGGAATCTACCAGTGACAGTGTTTGTGCTAGCTTTAAGGTCAGGGCGTTGAAGGTGGAGGCTGATGTTGTTGTGGTTGTTGTTCTCAGGCCACCATGCTGATGGAGCTGCTCTGTCTGCTCGTCTTCACCCTTCGACTCGTTCACTATGCCAAAGTCATTCCTCGAGACAAGTTCTGGAAGGACCCCAAAAACATCTGCATCATCGTCACCGTGGTGGTATGACGCCTCACCTGACTGCATGATGGGAGTGGGCAGGGCTTATGTGCAGCATGGGTGTATGCAATAAACATAGGTGGGCAGGGCTTATGTGCAGCATGGGTGTATGTACTAAACGTGAGTGGGCGGGGCTTATGTGTTCTGTCCTGGTGTCTGATGTGTTCCTCTGTGAACGCTGAAGTGGCTGCTGGGGGCTGAGCTGAGTTCCTGCAGAAGCAGAATGTGCTGAGAAGTCTTTCTGCCTGTTGTTGTGAAACAACCTTTAGACCCAGATGTTGCCTCGTCAGCACTTTTAGAGCAGAGAGGCTTCCTGGCCACTCTGTCACTCTGAGTCAGACGAACACATTCACATGTTTATTTGCCTCTTTACTGCATCTAGAGTTTTATTTGGAAGTAGAGTGAGAGTGGAGCCCTGGTCCTGGTTTAACTAATCCAGGCTCATATCACCCAGTTTATTCTCATTTAGTTGATGTGGTTCTATCACCGTCTGGTAGACTGATTCATCCCGGATCATTTACAGCAGGATCTTATTCTGAATCAGCATCAGGTTCAGTTCAGTTCCGTTCAATGGTGGTACTGTTCCACGTTCTCTAACAGGACGAACTTTCTGATGTGTTTAGCTCACTCTGGTGGACATGATCATCTATGGAGCTCTGAAGGCTGCAGATTGTTACAGTGTCCGCTGGTCCAGAGTCCTCCGTCCTCTACTTCTGATAAACGTCACAGAGGGACGCCAGGTAACGCCTCTCCTTCCCCTTCTCCCCTCTCCCCCTCTCTCCCTCATCTTCCTCTCATTCCTCATTTTCTTCATCTTCCTCTCCTTCCTCATCTTCTTCGTCTTACTCTCCTTCCTCATTTTCTTCATCTTCCTCTCCTTCCTCATCTTCTTCATCTTCCTCTCCTTCCTCATTTTCTTCATCTTCCTCTCCTTCCTCATCTTCTTCATCTTACTCTCCTTCCTCATCTTCTTCGTCTTACTCTCCTTCCTCATCTTCCTCTCCTTCCTCATCTTCTTCATCTTCCTCTCCTTCCTCATCTTCTTCGTCTTACTCTCCTTCCTCATTTTCTTCGTCTTACTCTCCTTCCTCGTCTTCATCTTTGAGAGTTTTTTTTTCCAGAAGAGATAAATATTCTAGAAGATTTTTTGGGCACTTTTTAGCCTTTATTTGAAAGTGTAGTGGAGATGGACGGGAAACAGGAGAGTGGGGTGGGAGGCATGCAGGAAGGGACGCCCAGTGTGGGATTCGAGCCGGGGCCGCCTGCAGTGAGGACTGTAGCCTTAACACATGGGGAGGGTGCTCTCCTTTAAATACTCTAAATCTGAACCTGTGTCGGCCTGCGAAGGACCTCAGAGGCTTCAGTCAGTGATTGGATGATTTTCATTCCTCAGTCTTAGCTCTGTATTTACTGACTGTTTCCATCATGAACACGCTGTTCTTCAGCTTTGATGTTTAACTGGCAAACCTCCCTCCTGCTCATCATGTGAATTTTTAACTTGATGAGCTGAGGAAGGCCTCGTTAGTTTGCGTGTGTGTGGATGATGAGGATGTGGTGATAGCGCCCCCCCTGGGACGACCTCCATAAACTTTCACTGTGTGTTTGTTTGTGTTCAGCTCCGCCGAGCGTTCAGGAGCATCCGGAATGCTCTTCCTCAGATCTTCTATGTCTTCCTGCTCTTCATGTTCAGCATCCTCATCTTCTCCCTCATGGCCCTCAAGCTACTGGGAAAACGGTGAGACCCTAATTCTCCTGGACACACATTCATTTAGTCTGAAGTAGAGCTGACAAACCATTAAACCTCAGATTAATCTCAGGGCTCCTGTGGATTAATCTGATTAATCCGATTAAATCTCCTTCATGTTTAATCTCTATTGATGTGTTTCATTGTTAATGAGCAAACAGACTCCAGGAAGAAGAGAATATATCTGCACTGAACGAGTTGATTCAACATAATTCAACAACTCTTGTGTATTTTTTTTGTCCAACATGTGTCCACATTAGTGTGTCCGTGTTGCTACGGAGACAAACTAACTTGTTGACATTGTCCAACCAGAGGAGAGCTGATGCTTCTTATTCCAATGTTGCTGCAGCTGAGAACAGTTTCTCCCAGTGAACAGTGGTTGCAGGAGTGGACACATATTAGCAGCAGCATTGGCAGCTTGTCTTTGTCTTGGTTTGTCTTGGTTTGTCTCCAGCTGTTAGCCGCGTTAGCCCAAGTGCTAGCAGAATCCCCGACTAACGTATGCTTGGCTTGGTTAATGTGCTATTTGAAGCTGGAAAGAAAACTCCTTCCTGCAGAGTGTGATGATACTTTATGTGTCTCCACTGGTCCCTCTTGGTTTCTTTGTCCTCAAATGTCCCATGGAGAGGACCAACGTACTGTTTAGCGTCTTCCATCTTTATGGGTTGGTTCTGCTGCCTGTCACTACCGGATCAGCTGGTGCTAACGCTAACGCTACTTGGACAAACTGTGGACAGCCCTAGTCTGAAATGAACATAAACTCACTGTTTCCTCATGTGAAGACTGAGTGCTGTGTTTCATTTTGTTGCCTGTGCCTTCACCCATACGTTAGACTAGTCCGGACTGAAAATCTACTCAGGGTTTCTGGGGGTAGTATTTATATTTACACTAATAATCCTCCTAAAAGACACGGAAGCAGAGAGAACACAGCAGGACAGAGCTGTTCACAATGTTCACAATCCTGACAAATCTTTAGGTTTACCACAAGCTTATGTCTTGTTGTTAGGAATCCCCTACTCACACATAAATGATTACAGATTTTAATGTGTTTGATGTGAATGTGATGTCCACAAGTTCTCAGAAGGTTGAACTACATTACTGTGAAACTGTAAAATGACTTTGCTCCTGAATCGTTTCTTCATGTGGTAACGATGCACCAGAAATGGTTCTTTTTACCAGTGGTTTCAAAATCATTCAAAATGATAAACTCAAAATTACTGATATGTCCTACATTTCTGCATGAAACGCATGAAAACATCAGAGTCACATGAATGAAACATATTATTGAATATTATGTTGATTATGATTCTGAATCACGTGCTCATATCTGTGAGCTGTGAAAGCTCCTGGATGTTTGGATGAAAATACTCTGTAAACATCTGCTCCTCTCAGACTCTCTTCTCTCTTTTGATTCAACTTAAATTGACTTTGTAAGATAATTATTTCATTGCATTTCTTTGCAGAGGTCTGAAAACCATCAGTGGATGTTCCTACTTCACCCAATACCTGGACATTGTCTTCGATCTGTATGTCCTCGTCACCACCGCCAACAGCCCTGACATCATGTAAGAAATCTAGGAAGTAAAGACAGAGCCCGGTCAGAGGATAAAATCTAAACACTTAAAGGACTGTAGAAAGCTCAGATGAGGGTCAGGATCTTAGACTCCTCCTGGTTTGGGCCTCCTTTGGTTTTTAAATCACTGGTGGACTGGATCCGGACCCTGGGTCTGGAGGGGAAACAGGAGGTGAGCAGTTCACAGATGTAAGTCGGAGAAAAGATAGTTTAAGTGAAGTGGAGCTGGTTTAGGGAATAAAATAAAGAGGAGGAGTGTAGCTGTGAGGGAACTTTAATCATCCTCCCATTAATACCTGAAACTAAGTGAAGTGCCCTTTAACTGTGACTGCAGCTCTTCCACTCTCGTCCTCTCGTTGTGGATCTTCTCCTGCGGTGGTTTAAAGGTGTTGACTGGAGGCTTTATTGCATGGAAACAGGTGACTGTGAACCATTAGATCACTGCTGTAGGCCCAGGCTCATCTGAACTCGTCTCTCTGGATTTATTGTCTCTCATCCTCACAGTCAATTCGGTTTTATTTTGCAGATAAAAATGAAATCTATATTATTTCACAATTCAAATTGGTGTAGGACAACGGTCACCGACTTCCTGATGCAGAAGAGGAAGTTTGTGTTAAAACTATCTGAAATCTCTCTTCTCTTTTCTGTCTTGACTAAATCTATGAGTTGTTCTGGTCAAAGTTTAATGTATGAGCTTCAACCTGTTTTCATTTGTGAGCTTTAATTACATCATTATTCATGTAGCCCTGAAACCACAGTTAGTGATCGGGGAGCAGAGACATCTACTCATGTGGTTTATTGGTGTGTCTTTGTTGTCTTTGTTATCTTAGGATGCCAGCGTACAACGCCAGCTCCCTCTTTGCCATCTTCTTCATCTTGTACATCCTAATCAACACCTACATCTTCATGTCCGTCTTCTTGGCTGTTGTTTACAACAACTACAAAAAATACCTGAAGGTACAGAACCCTCACAGTCCAGCCTGACAAAGTTTAATGTCAGGAGGCTGCATGAATTCACCAGCGTGTCACAGATCGCACAAAAAACATGAACACATTACCCCAATCTTAGCAGAAATTCACTGGCTCCAAGTTTGTTTCTGGATTCATTTTAAAAATTCTTTTATTTGTCTTTAAATGTGTAAACTGTGCATTGACCTGCCTTTATACCTCCGGCCGAACCATGTCTTAAATCCTCTCTTAGAACACATTTATCTCTTTGGCTTTTAAGAGACATTGGTTCTTATCATTAAATTGTTCGATTGTTTCATCATTTTAATCTAGATTCTATTTCTTCTGTGTTTTTAAGCTCCAGGATATAACTGCCCTGCATCCTCCAGATCGTCTGACGTTCTTTTATTAAACCTTGTCCTCTGCTCCAACAGGAGGAGATACGGCAGCTGGTGAGGGCCAAAAGGCACAAGATGGTGCGAGCGTTTGCTGTTTTGCAAGAGAAGAAAGATGAGGGCGGTGAGATGGTGGTGACCCAGGCCACGTGGAACCAGCTGGTCCGACTGGTCCAACCCGACATCAGCAACGCTCACAGGGAGCTGCTGTGGAGCGTCTGTGATGACAAGAACCAGGGCTCCATCGGTGGGTGGCCCCCAGACAGGTCATAGGTCACAGGTTTTATTTATATACGGTCTATGGAGGAGACGTGTTTAGTCCATATTTATATACGGTCTATGGAGGAGACGTGTTTAGTCCATATTTATATACGGTCTATGGAGGAGATGTGTTTAGTCCATATTTATATACGGTCTATGGGGGAGACAGGTTTAGTCCATATTTATATACGGTCTATGGGGGAGACAGGTTTAGTCCAGTCCTGTTTGTGTGGTAACTACAGACCGTAGCCGTCATCATTATTGTCAGTGCATGTGTCAGTGCATATTCAACACTGAGTCACTATCTTCAGACTCATCTTTCACTCAGAGGAAGTCAAACTGCTTCATCACTGAGTTCCACCAAGAGCTGAGAAAAGCTGAGAAACCCGATGGTAGGAACCGGACCAGTCCAGATCAAAGAGAGATTGCCGTTGGTTCCTCTTTACGGAGTATTAGGGGGATGTGGTTTATGCTCATTAACTTGAGAACTGTCATAATCTCGATCTTCCATCCGTCCGTCTGCTCTTCTCTTTATTTTCTCTCAACATATCTCTCCCTTTTATAAATATTAATGAACCTGGTTCTTGTACTTACATGGAACCAGGTCTAGCATTAAACTAGAAGTGAGGTCTGTTGCCATTCTGAGGTTCCATCTGAGAACACAACACAGTACGAGTTTTGAAGCTGCATTGAAGTTGAACATAAGCCGGAATCATATTGTGATATTTCTTTTGAATGTGTTCTCGGGTGGTTGACTACAGGTAGGGCTGCGTTCGTCCAGCTGGCCGACCTCCTGAACATCGAGGTCATTACGCTCAAGTCCAGACCACACCCCCTTCAAGGTCTCTGCCCCAGCTGGTACCAGTCTGCTCCCAGCCGCCTCGTCTGCCGCCTGGTGCAGCACCGGTGAGATAAACAGCCTCAACGGTTACAGAGCGTTACAGAGATAACAATAACAGTAATAATGACAATAATAATAATAATGATGATAGTAATGATAATGCAATACTATTACTACTACTAATAATAATAATAATAGGTAATAATGAGTGAGAAGAAGCAGCTCTCAGACTCTCGTGTCGTTGTACCAGGGCCTTCGTGATCCTCTACGACCTGATCATCCTGGTCAACGCTGTGTTCATCGGCCTGGACGAGGAGAACGCTATGATCGCGTACTCAGAGTGGGTGTTCCTCTCTCTCTATCTGCTGGAGATCCTGCTGAAGCTCTACGTGTTCGAGCCCAGGACCTTCTTCTCCAGACACAGTTTCTGGAACTGGTGAGGATGTTCTTTACATACTACTAGAGGTCCAGGGCGTCCTGAGGGTCCTGGGGATTCTGGGGATACTAGGGGTCCTGGGGATCCTGAGGGTCCTGAGGATCCTGGGGGTCTAGGGGGTCCTGAGGGTCCTGGTGATCCTGGGGGTCCTAGGGGTCCTGGGGATCCTGGGGATCCTGGGGGTACTGGGGATCCAGGTCACAGGTTGTCCTTTGAATCCTGGGGGTACTGGGGATCCTGGGGGTCCTGGGGGTCCTGGAGGTACTAGGTGTCCTAGGGGTACTGGGGGTCCTGGGGGTCCGGGCGGTACTAGGGGTCCTTGGGGTACTAGGGGCACTAGGGGTCCTTGGGATTCTGGGGGTCCTGGGGGTACTAGGGGTCCTGGGGATCCTGGGGGTCCTGGGGGTACTAGGGGTCCTGGGGATCCTGGGGGTGCTGGGGGTACTAGTGGTCCTAGGGGTCATGGGGTACTAGGGGTACTAGGGGTCCTGAGGGTACTAGGAGTCCTGGGGTACCAGGGGTCCTGGGGGTACAAGGGGCCCCGGGGGTCCTGGGGGCACTATGGGGTCCTGGGGTACTAGGGGTCCTGGGGGTACTAGGAGTCCACTGCTGGTTGGTTTTATTGTCACAACATACAGAATTATTTCAGGATCTAATATGAACCTGCAGACCTACTGACATGAGGGTCAGCAGCTGTGACAGGATCTGGTGTGTAGACCACAGCACGCAGAACCCCTGAGGTTCTTATTTTATTTACTGGCCTTGATTTAAACCAAGGAACAAGGAGATCAGAGCAGATGGTTCCACATCTAGTCATCAAAAACCGTTCAGTCTCTAAAAGTGAGACACTCGGGAGATGGATGATACCACCCTGGACTACAACAACCAAGAGAACCAGGGAAACCAAGAGAACCAAAGGAACCACTGAAACCAAGTGAACCAAAGGAACCACGGCAACCAAGAGAACCAAAGGAACCACGGCAACCAAGAGAAGTACAACAACTAAGAGAACCATGACAACTACAACAGAGAGAACCATAGATCAGATCAGATTAGATTAGATTAGATTAGATTAGATTAGATCAAATCAGATTAAATCCGAGCAGATTAGATCAGATTAGAATAAATCAGTCGATTAGATTAGATTAGATTAAATCAGATGAGAGTAGATTAGATTAAATCAGTCGATTAGATTAGATTAGATTAAATCAAATGAGATTAGCTCAGATCAGATCAGATTAGATTAGATTAAATCAAATGAGATTAGATTAAATCAGACTAGATCAGATCAGATCAAATTCGATCAGATTAGATCAGATCAGATTAAATCAGTCGATTAGATTAGATTAAATCAGATGAGAGTAGATTAGATTAAATCAGTCGATTAGATTAGATTAGATTAAATCAAATGAGATTAGCTCGCTCAGATCAGATCAGATCAGATCAGATTAGATTAGATTAGATTAGATTAGATTAGATTAGATTAGATAAGATTACCCTTTATTGTTCCCCATGTGAGCGCCACAGTCATGTAGCTCCTGCACAGCCTGGAAGTTTGTGACCGTGTTCTGGATCTTGTTTCATATCATTGTGAATAATGTGGTTGAGAACAGATTCTGTGAAACCAACAGTGGAAAACATTTACACACATTAACAAATATGAAACATGTGTCACACAGTTTGTCTACACCCCAGATTATCAGTAACAGGTATGTGAGCCGTGTTCCAGTTCCTTCACGTTATCATCTGCTTCTTACGCCTGAAAGCGCTGCTGGACGTCACTGTTTATATTCTTATGGTTTATTTCTCTGTTATTGTGGAATAAAGCTGCTCCTGATGAGAATGAATGAGGGAGATCAGTTTGCTGTAGTTTTACATGAACTGGAAACTCTCAGGGCCTCGCTTTGGCTTCAGGACGTCACCCTGCTCTGTGGTCACCTTATTATTTACACCTGTCCCATTCAATGCAGTCCAGTACAGCAGCTTTCAATGTTCAAATCTGATATGCAGACTTAACACTGAAGGCATCTTTTGTTGTGGATTGGATTAAGGTAGGATAAAGGTATGCCTAATAAAGTGGCCACTGAGTTTAGCAAACCTTTACGCTGCGACTGCTGACGTACTTTTCATTCGCATATTAGCTTTTTGTCCAGAGCTATTTGACATCATGAATGGATTATTAGAACTGGATACTGGTTTCACTCAGATGAAGAACACTTGACCACCATGTACTGTAAAACGGGAAAGGTAACACTATACCCTTAAATCTAAACCTAACCCTAAAACTAATACTAGCCCCTAAATCTAAACCTAACCCTAAAACTAATACTAGCCCCTAAATCTAAACCTAACCCTAAAACTAACACCAGCCCCTTAACCCAAACCTAACACTAAAACTAACACCAGCCCCTAAACTCAAACCTAACCCTAAAACTAACACCAGCCCCTAAATCTAAACCTAACCCTAAAACTAACACCAGCCCCTAAACCCAAACCTGGCCCTAAACTTAACACTACGTACAAACCTGAAGATACCCCTAAACCTAACACTACCTCCAAACCTAGCCCTAAACCTAAACCTAACCCTGACCCACCAGGATACATGATCTTTAATGTGTCCTTGGACAAAGTGGCAGCATCCAGTTCTGTTAATTCTCTGTCTATCATTCAGATATCAGACTGACTCTTGATGGGTTGAAACGGTTTTGCATTCAGTGTCATCGTGGTGTTTTTTTAAAGCTGGTTTTCTGTCTCCAGGTTTGACACCATCATCGTCGTCTCTGCTCTCGTTGCCACAATAATCAACTCGGCCATGGAGTCATGTAAGGACCTTTTCACTGGGAGACTAGTTGGTGTCAGCTGGCTGGTCTGAAGACCACTGGATAATGATAACAGTTACTGTTACTTGCTGCTGCTGCAGTGTGTCCGGGTGGATAGGGGTTAGGGTCATACATTTGCCTCATTGGACAGTAAAAAAATAGACCTACCTGTCTCCCATCCTGTTCTAGCGGGAGGGTATACCAGCCGCCAGATACTGGACATCGTCTTCATCCTCCGAGTCCTCAGACTGGTCCGGGTGGTGGACAGCTTCAAAAGGTTTGAACTCATCTGATTATCAGACGTGGCGGTAGAGTTAAACCCCTGCTCATGGGATCTGAGGTCACCATAGCAATAGTGTGATTCCTCACAAGAACTCACTCCAGTATTAACACAGTTGTTTATGAATGAAGATTCATGGAAAACGCTTCATCCACGGAGCTTCTTCAGTCCTCTACAGTTTGGGTTTAACGAGGAGCATGAGCTTCATAAAGGGTTCTGTCCGATAACAGAGGAAAGATCAAAACAGCCTCCTCCTCCAACAACTGAACGTATCTGGTCGGTTCTAGGAAGTCAAGACTCCAGCAGCACCTGTACTATGTAATATATATAACGTATATACAGTATGATATACTATACTGTATAATACAAGAGTTGTCCCTTGTACCAGTCTTGACCTTCCTACACCCACAGATGTTCCTCTTTAAACTCTCCTGTCCTTTAGAAGTGAGGACGTGGATGAAACGTTTTCAGGGGACTCTCCAGTCCACTGAGTCGACTGAGACCCTGGACAGGCTCAGTGAATACTTGTCTCCTGTCTGTTGTCAGGTTTCGTACGATCATCAACACCCTGATCAGGATTGGACCAGCCATTCTCACCTTTGGCCAGCTCATCATTGTGAGTTTCTGCTACTGTTAGCATCCAGGATGGTTCAGCGTGTCTGTAGCGTGGTGGTCCACATCCAGACCAGAGGCCACACAGCAAACCTGTTAAAGGTTAATGCTAGCATGCTAACATGCTATATAATGTTTACCATCTCAGTGGAGGCTGTTAGCATGCTAACATTTATTAGCACAAAGCAGCAGCTACTGGGAACGTTTTTGGTTTTAGTTAGACCGGAGTTAGTTAGCCTCCTTCTGGAGGAGGTTTTAGTTAGACTGGAGTTAGTTAGCCTCCTCCTGGAGGAGGTTTTAGTTAGACTGGAGTTAGTTAGCCTCCTCCTGCTAGAGGTATTAGTTAGACCGGAGTTAGTTAGCCTCCTCTTGGAAGAGGTATTAGTTAGACTGGAGTTAGTTAGCCTCCTCCTGGTGGCATCATTCTTCTCCTCTTCAGGTGGTGTACTATATCTTTGCCATGGTGGGGATGGAGCTCTTCAAGAACAAAATAAAGTTTTTCGAGGAGGGTTCCAGTGACCCCTCCAAGGCCTACTGTGGGAACCCTCAGCTGAAAGGAACCGATTTCGCTCAACTCAACTACTGCAAGAACAACTTCAACAACGTGGTGTCATCCTTCATCCTCCTGGTGGAGCTGACGGTGGTCAACCAGTGGCACGATATCCTTTAGCTCAGACTCACCATGTCTTTGATTAGTCTGGTTCTGGTCTGGTTCCTTAACGTCCCCCCACTGCTCACTGCTGGCTTTGTCCGCGTCACCCACGTCTCAGCCAGGATCTTTTTTGTCCTGTTCCACATCACAGTCGTCATCATCATCATCAAGTAAGATTCATTGTACCACCACATCTTCATTTGTGTCATCATCGGTCCCCTGGTCAAGGCCGTGGCCCTGGTCCTGGTCCTGGTCCTGGTCCTGGTCCTGGTCCTGGTGACGCATCCCTTCCTGTGTCTTTCAGTATTTTTGTGGCCTTCATCCTGGAGGCGTTCTTTGTGGAGTACTCTGTGGAAAAAACTGACCTGCAGACGTCACTGGAGAAGAAGATCGAGGAGCTGGAGCTGGTAGTTAACAGGTAGTACTGGGTATTTATTGTTAAACTATTGTTAAATTATTGTTTAATTATTGTTAAGTTATTGATATTTAATAATTATTTAATTATTATTCTGTTTTCTTTGATCAGTTTCTCTGTTCCACATGCAGTTGTTGTATTTATCTTAAATGACCTGTGGGATCAGAGGAAGCCAGTTGGTGCAGAATTTACAGGGTTCAATAAGAAGCTTCTCCAATGCCTCCAGATTTATTTCATCCAGTGTTTTTACTTCAGATCTTGTATTGATGATTGTCTGGTCTCATGCTCCCTGAACCACTGTCCTTCCAGTCTTTAGTAAAGTTCTTAAACCAGTTTCAGTAGTTTCTAGATGTTTCCTCTGCTTGATGCAGCCGATGATTTGACCCTTCTCCACCACCACGGGATGTGTCTTTACACATGGTTGGTGAAGAATTGAGAAGCTCCTCATTGCATCAGTTGGTCTTAAATAACTTGTTGAACTAATGATGCACCAGGAGGCTCTGGACTATTTAACCTCAGTTACATCCAGGTGGAGGAGACTCTGTATTTGAGCAGCTGGTGTGTTTTGTGGGGTGAATGTGAGAGTGAGTGTGGATGCTGCTCTGCTCATGTCCATGTCCATGTCCATGTTTGTCCGTCTCTACCAGAGAGAAGCTGGAGGACAACCTGGTGAACGCCATGGAAACCATAGACAATGACCTGGGAGCAGGACAGTCTGGACCTGCACCAAACCTCCCGTCTGTGATGTTTAAAATCGCTTCGAAACGTAAGATGACTGAGACTCTCTGGGCTGAATGAGTTAATATCAGGCTGAAGTCTAACCGTGGTGCTGCTGTGTGCTCAGGGTATCGGACCGTGGACGCGTTGTTGCAGCGGATGTTCGAGGCCGATCTGGACCCCGAGGATTTCGCTGAGAATGACGATCCTGAAGCTCAGAGCGGCGGCAACTTTGCCAACCCCTCGTTTAGCTCTGCATAGAGATATATGTCCACACAGTCAGGATACATACAGATATCTATGTGTATATATATATATATGTATACAGATCTATAAAGGGAAGCAGGCTCTATCATTTATATGTAGTTTTACACTCATGTTTATCAGTGGAACACTTGGATCCAGTGTTATTATATTTTTATATTTTTGTTCTGAGGTTTTGTGAAACACACAAAAAACTGAATCTGTATTTTCACATAAAGAATCTTTTGACTGATGTTTGTTCAGTTTTTATCATAATGAAAAATATTCAAAAATATTTTAGTCAGAAAGTAACAAAACGTGGAATTTACACTTTAAATGTTTCAGTTGATCTGGTTCCTGACGGGAGGAGGAGGAGGAGGCTGAAATGTGACTATTTTATTGCTTTTAAATCCTCAGGTAGTTAAAGGGTGGAGCTCCAGATCGTCTCGTATAGTCGACGTTTCAGTTTTTTTTTTTTTTTTAGTGTTTTACTATTTGAATGTTTTAGTATTTTAATAAATGTGAGGATGGACTCAGGAAGCAGCTGGTTTTTAACTGACATCAGAAGCTGGAGAGGATGTTGAATCTGTAGCTTCACACTCCGTGTCGGCAGGAGGCGCTGCTGCTGCAGCTCCGCCACGGAGACGCAGAAGAAGTGCGTGTGTTTCAGTGTGTGCATCAGTGCGTTAGTGTGTACGTGTGTGTGTGTTGGTGTGTGCTGATGCTGATGCTGATGCTGTAGAGATGGAGCAGAGGGAGTGGATGCTCCTCTTCTCTCCGACGCGGAAAACAAGATTCAGGTAAGAAACCGTTTCATGAGCAGAAAAGGAGACGAAGAAGAGTCCAGCTGTGCATGCGCGCGCGTGTATCGGTGGGTTTTAACGCGTATTGGTGTGTATTAATGTGTATTTGTGTGTATTTATGTGCAAGGCCACGGGCAGGTTGTCGGATCAGTCTCCTCACAGAACACGAACCCATTCATCCATTCATCCATTCATCTATTCATTCATTCACTCTTTTATTTATATATTTATTCATGTATCTGCTGCTGTTAAAGATTTTTATTAATAAGAGGCCGCACTATCAGACCAGGAGGGATGAGGCGTTCAGGTGGGACAGCACCACCTGCTGGAAGCACTATTTATTTATTTATTTATTTACTCATTTATTTATATATTTATATATATATATTTATATATGTATGTATACACGGCTCACAGCGTCCGGTCGCTCCTGTCAAAATAAAGGCACGCCAGCCTGTATTAATATAGTGAACACACATCCACTGATCCAGGACTTTGCACAGTGAGTTTATATGATGAATGTATTCAGTTTGATTTTTATCGCTCAATGGAGACAGATTCTCCGTTATAATTACCCAGTGATGGATGAGGCACCGTTCACAGTGTCGAGAGACAGACTTAGGTGTAGATACATATTTAAATGTAATATTTCCATCCTTGCTGCAGACTGAATTGTTCTGTCAGTGGTAAAGTTAGGTGGAGATTAAACACACAGTAGTGATGTGATTCTTTTACTGGTGCTCCTCCTCATATCCCAGCACCTTCCACCACGCTATTGATTATTTCTGCTGAAGGACGTCAGAGCTTCTGATTCACCTTCTAACACAGTTCACTACGGGAGTCAGATCTATTATATGTGAAGGCCTCTAATGAACCACTGGGTTAGTGGCTCAAGACACTGAACCCCAGTGGGTCCCAGTGTGTAGCTCTGGGGTGTGAATGTGTGTGAATGTGTGAATGTGTCTGTGACTGTAAAGTAGCAGCAGGTAGGAAACTTAAACCCTTCTGGTTGGGGTTCCTGGAACCATGCTGACATGAGGAACATTAGCATGTTAGCCCCATCAGCTGCCTGGCTCCTGTTCACTTAAATAAAAACCTCTGACAGTCTCCATTTATTTAACCACGTGGAACTATTTGAGCTATCATGCACTTTGACCACTAAGAGTTTAGAACCAATCACTTTACACCCTCCACCTAAAAGGAAATGACCAGACATGATCACACGACGTAAAAGACCAAAAACAGATCCACAGGCTCAGATGTGGATCAGGAGGAAATCAGAAATAAAATGCTAAATATAATAAGAATAAATAATGTTCATTATGAAGACGCCTGTCACATTCAGACGCTAAAACACCGTGTGGATGAGTCGATCTCTGCCTCTGGAAGGAAACAAAGCTCAGGACTCATTCATTTTATTATCTGGTTATTAAACATGTTTATGATCTGGACCGGTTCCACGTGGACCGCGTGCTGGGTTAACTGGACCGGTTCCACGTGGACCAGGATCTGGTGCAGGTCCTCTGCAGCCCTGCAGGGATGGAGCCGTGCGGGGACTCTTACTTTGAAGGGCTGCTCGGATGTTGTGCTCGTGCCTGTGAGTCCTAGGGGGGTGGGGGTGGGGGGGGACTCTGGTGGAGGAGGTAACGCTGCAGTGCGGACAAACGGGCTGGAGCCGGAGAACCTGACACCACAGACCCACCCGGCTCTGGATCTGCTTCTGTCCGGGGTTTAGCTCCTGGCTCGGGAACCAGCAGGAGGTACTGGGAGGGAGGACCCCCCATCCCCTCGCCCCCCCACCTCCTCCCCCTCCTCCTCAGGACCAGGACCGGGACGGCAGCAGCGTTTAATGAGCGCCTCTGGACTCTGAGGAGAATCTAAAACCCTCTTCGGTTTCTACCGGACTCGGTGCGTCCTGATCCTTGCAGGGAGACCGCTCCACACGGGACGACCGGTCTGAGGACGCGCCCGGTCTGGTCTGACATCGGGGCGGAAGGGGGGCCGATAAAGGAGAAATAAATAGTGGACCCTCGGCTCTGTGGAGGGACGCTGGTTTTTCTGGACCTGGACGTTTTGTGCCGAAATAAAATCCCAGATGAAGATTCCCAAAAGGCGGAAAAGGAGCGGACGGTGCGCCAGGTAGGCCAGACCCGGTCCACGTCACAGAGGGTGTGTGTGTGTGTGTGTGTGTGCGTGTGTGTGTGTGTGGTGCAGAGTGGGGCCTCGTGTTCGTCCACATCGTGGAACTGCAGTGATGTTTAATTCCTAACCCGGGTCAGTCCGGGCCAGATTTATGGATCAGCATGATGTGACGGTGCGCATGCGCACCTGGGACCCATGACTTTGCACTGCAGAGAGGAAGGACTCGATATGTGATGCAGACCGGGGTGGGGAAGGAAGGTGGGGGGGCGGACTCATTCATTCATTAGTTCATCCTGCCAGAGGACAGTCTGATATTATTATTATTATTTTTTTTATTATTATTATAATAATTATTTTATATCAGACACCGGGACAGAGTCTCTTACGATGAGAAAAATATTCTGTGTCGTTTCAGATCAAATGTTGGTCTCTGGATCCATTAATGAATGGACTGTGTGTGAGAACAGAACAGGACATTAGTTAAGATGAAGAAGAGGTCAGCTGACACCACGGAAACATGAGTTTGATGAGTAAAGGGATGAGGTTTAGTTTCACCCAGTTCTTCCAAAAAAAGAAGAAAAAATGACTTCAGTCTCTCTAATAATGTAAATCTGTCTCTGGGTGTCACAGTATTTAAACAATATACAAATATATATAGTATAACACTATATAATATATATATATATATGGATGAAATGGATAAAATATGGATATGTGGTAAAATAGATGCACAGACGTCTTCTATTCCCTCCTTGGTTCTCATCATTTCTGCTCTCACTGTTTGTTATTTTCCTCTATCAGGACCATTTCTCATTATTAGGATTCATTGAAACATCTTGACTAACTCACGTTGATGCTGCTGCTCAGAATCCTGAGGAGTTCATAAAAAGTTCTACAGCGTTACGGTGAATGAGACTAAAATACTATGACCTGTTATTTTCCTTTAAGAGTCACCAAAACACCTCAGAGTCATCGTCATGGTACAGAGCTGAGTCTCCATCTGAGCAGACTCAGTGGAGCTGCCAGTAATTCATCCATCCGGTCAACTGGGACAGTTAGAGTATATATATAATACACTGATATACAGTTATACACTGACTGGCCAAATACAGAGTCTCCTCCAGCTGGATGTAACTGAGGTTAAATAGTCCAGCGCCTCCTGGTGGATCATTAGTTCAACTAGTTATTTAAGACCAACTGATGCAATGAGGAGCTTCTCATCTCCTCCACATCCTGTGGTGGTGGAGGAGATGTTAGTCTGGTGGAGAAGGGTCAAATCATTGGCTGCATCAAGCAGAGGAAACATCTAGAAACCACTAAAACTGGCTTAAGAACTTTATTACAGACTGGAAGGATAGTGGTTCAGGGAGCATGAACCAGACCAGAGTCCAGACCTGAACCTCATAGAGAAAGTTTGGGATGAGCTGGAGACTCAGACTCTGACATCATCAGTACAAGATCTGAACTAAAAACCCTGGATGGAAGAAATCTGGAGACACTGGAGAAGCTTCTTATTGGATCAAAGCTGGAGGAGCTCCGCCCACAGACTAGAGGGGAGGAGCTCTGCAGACTAGAGGGGAGGAGCTCCGCAGACTAGAGGGGAAGAGCTCCACAGACTAAAGGGGAGGAGCTCCGCAGACTAGAGGGGAGGAGCTCCAACCACAGACTAGAGAGGAGCAGCTTCACCTACTGACTAGAGGGGAGGAGCTCCGCCCTCAGACTAGAGGGGAGGAGCTCCACCTACAGACTAGAAGGGAGGAGCTCCATCCACAGACTAGAGGAGAGGAGCTCCACAGACTAGAGGGGAGGAGCTCCATCCACAGACTAGAAGGGAGGAGCCCCACAGACTAGAGGGGAGGAGCTCCATCCACACACTAGAGGGGAGGAGCTCCGCAGACTAGAGGGGAGGAGCTCCGCCCACAGACTAGAGGGGAAGAGCTCCATCCACAGACTAGAGGGGAGGAGCCCCACAGACTAGAGGGGAGTAGCTCCGCCCTCAGACTAGAGGGGAGGAGCTCCATCCACAGACTAGAGGGGAGGAGCTCCGCCCACAGACTAGAGGGGAGGAGCTCCACCTACAGACTAGAGGGGAGGAGCTCCATCCACACACTAGAGGGGAGGAGCTCCGCCCACAGACTAGAGGGCAGGAGCTCCATCCGCAGACTAGAGGGGAGGAGCTCAGCCCACAGACTAGAGGGGAGGAGCTCCATCCACAGACTAGAGGGGAGGAGCTCCACAGACTAGAGGGGAAGAGCTCCACAGACTAGAGGGGAGGAGCTCCATCCACACACTAGAGGGGAGGTGGTGACTGTGTTTTGAGCAGGCAGTGTGTGTTATATATTTTATACTAAACGTGGTGAAACTAAGACAGCTGGACTCGTAGAGTCATTTATCCCAGATGTCAGACGTGTCTGGAATGAAAGCATCTGCTGGAGGTGAGTAACATTTTATGTGTTCAGGGTTTGGGTGAATGAGGCATCACAACATCATTAGTTGCGTCTAGAGGATCTGAATGACAGCCTGCCCCCCCTCCATGATCCTCGTCACTGGAACACCAGGACATGATCATTGGGATCCAACCGCAGACCCCTCAGACCCTCAGACCCTCAGACCCCCAGAGAGGGAGGGTGGGGGTCTGAGGAGGCCAGAGTGCAGTTGGACCCTGGTGCTGTGGACCGCTGGGTCATGGTCTGTGTCCTGGTCCAGCTCTGGTTAACTGTGCCCTCTGCTTTGGCTTGTAGGCTAACAAGGGAACAGCAAGGGTTTTATCCCGCTCAGCATTTGTTGTAAACCGTCAGGTTTTCCGGGAGCTCAGAACTATGGTGAGCTCTGACTGACTTCATCAGGTCAAAACTGGAATGATGCAAACCCAGCTTCTGGCAGAGCCCCCCCGCCCTCCTCCTCCCCCAGTTACAGATGAGTAGACTTGTAGGTGAAAGAGAAAGTTTGTTTTCTAGAGAAAGTGTCTGTGAGGATCAGCTGCTGAGATGCGTCACCTCACCAGGTCACACCGCTGCTGGGCCACAGACTTTCTCTGAGTTCTAGACTTTAGACCACTCCTCTATCTATCTATCTATCTATCTATCTATCTATCTATCTATCTATCTATCTGGTTCCACCTATACACCTGTAGTGTTACTTCTACTTCTACTTCTAGTTCTATCTGTGATATTACCTGGACTTCCACCTGTAGTCCTACCTGTAGTTCTACCTGTAGAGTTACTTATAGTTCTACCTGTAGTTCTACCTGTAGTGTTACTTGTAGTTGTACCTGTCGTGTTACTTGTAGTTCTACCTGTAGTGTTACTTGTAGTTGTACCTGTAGTGTAACCTGAAGTGTTACCTGTAGTGTTACTTGTAGTTCTACCTGTAGTGTAACCTGTAGTTCTACCTGTAGTTCTACCTGTAGTGTTACTTGTAGTTGTACCTGTAGTCCTACCTGTAGTGTAACCTGTAGTTCTACCTGTAGTGTTACTTATAGTTGTACCTGTAGTCCTACCTGTAGTTCTACCTGTAGTGTTACCTGTAGCGTTACCTGTAGTGTTACATGTAGGGTTACCTGTAGTGTTACTTGTAGGTCTACCTGTAGTGTTGCCTGTAGTGTTACTTGTAGTTCTACCTGTAGGTCTACCTGTAGTGTTACCTGTAGTGTTACTTGTAGTTCTACCTGTAGGTCTACCTGTAGTGTTACCTGTAGTGTTACTTGTAGTGTTACCTGTAGTGTTACCTGTAGTTCTATCTGTAGGTCTACCTGTAGTGTTACCTGTAGTTCTACCTGTAGGTCTACTTGTAGTGTTACCTGTAGTGACTCCAGGGGAACTGTGTGGTCCTGCCGTCTGCAGTGATTGGCGGCTCAGCAGCGTGTTGAGGCTACAGCAGGCTTCACTGCAGTTCCAGTGCTACAGTCGCACACATCTGTATCACATCTGTATCGCTGAAGCTGCAGAGAAGCCCCTCCCCTCCTTCCTAGTCTGTCCAGTCCTCTATCAGAGGTGGTCTGACTGGCAACAAGCGGACACTCTCCATTACTATCTGCAGTCCGCCTGAGCTCTGCATGCACTGACGGCCCATGGCATTGCATGCAGAACAGCATGGTTTGAGACTGACATGCATCACTTTGAACTTAAGATTTTCCCCACCAATCCACTGACAGCTGACGAGCCCCCTCCCCCCCTAGATATGTTAAACCCGGAGTTAAGTTCAGATGGACAGGAGATCACTAAAGTGGCGGCTGGGTAGAGGTGAGTGTAGCTTTGAGAGAGATGCAGGCCTCTGGTGGAAGTGTTTCATCCACATCCATGGCTGTGTAGTTCAGAGTGTCCAGCTCCTACAGCATTTTATCACTGCACCAGTATAAGAATCCACCCAGTCTCAAACAGTACCCACATCATGTGCTGGAGCATTCAAGCTTGTGGAGTAACCTAAAAACAGAAGAACGCTTTGAACAATGTCTGCACAGAGTAAAGTTTATTGCTGCAAGCTCGGGTCAGATTCTATCAGACTAAATGTTTCTCAGGCTGTTCTCAAATATCAGAACTGGTTCTAATATTATTTCAGGAAGGAGACTTGCAGTGAAATTCTCTTTCTAGCCATTTATAGCCATCTAGCCATTCTCATTTGAATGACATTATTTGAAGGCATAGTTCAACATTTGTGGAAATATTCTTATTTTTCCTGCAGAAAGTTGATGGTAAGCAAAGCTTGTTACCACACATCATCTATACAGTAAATGTGAAGCTATAGGCAGCAACCTTAACTCAGGCTAAAAAACAGACATATTTTTTATGACTTCACCATGTGACACCGTGTTAACTGGTGATCTTAAGTAGTGCATGTGATGGACAGAGCAGAGCTCTAACCCCTGTCCTCTGTTTCTAGTCTTTATGCTGAGCTAAGCATGTGGATGGTATCGATGTGAACATCCAACTCTCAAGAAGAACACTCCTCAAAACGTTAGAAAGGTTTCCAGGACTCCCGTCAGTCCTCGGTGGGATCCCGTTGGTGGGATCCCGTTGGTGGGATCCCGTTGGTGGGATGTGCTCATAGTTTGGCTGATTAAAATCCACCTGTTCTGAACCCGATGATTCGCTTGAGATGATGGCGTCAACGCATCAAACCTGCAGCTGTGGTCAGGTTGAGCTCCTCCGGCTGATGCCTCTGCAAATATGATATTTGCTCCAGTTACTGCAAATACCATCAACCCCCCACCCTCAACCCCCCCACCTCATCCCCCAAATGCAACCCACCACACCGGCCTGTAGCCTGATCCAGCTGAAGAATGGCTTCTAATGGCAGCCAGCCATGTAATGCCTGTTGTGTGACTGTCCCGGCACAGAGCTGTGGTTGGACCGGGACTCTCACAAAGATGCACAAGCACAACGATGATATTCAGGAATATTGACGGCTCAGTCTTGCTTTTCCTTCCTTTCCCCCTCCACCCCCAACCCCCTCACAGATAAATGGCAGTTTTAAGCAGGGAGCTGCTCGTGTTCTGTCTAGCTGGCATATGCAGTGCATAGTCCCTAGCCTCCTGGACAACGCCAACATGAATGGGACGTCCGAGCAGGCCGACATCCTGCCACCAAACTGCATGGTCAAAGACCGATGGAAAGTGGTGAGTCGTCGAACATGTTCCAGGCAGAAGGAGCTGAAAACCATTTAGCTTTTTTCTGTTCTAACTTTAGGCAGTAAGATGTGCTGTGACCTTAAAGAACAGTTTCCAGTGCAGTTGAGAATAGTTATCAATAATAATATTAATATAATATTAAGTCTATTCCTTTATTCTTTTAGTCAAGTTACTGTTGTTTGGGTTCGTCTGAACATGTCTGAGATGTAAATGATGATGAAGTTGAGTTTTTTAAAGTAAAGTGGTCGACTGCATCATCACCTGAAACATGAACTGATCTCATTTAGCTCAGTTAGCTCAGTTAGCTCATTCAGCTACCAGTCAGTTCATGTTTCACTGCTGTAGCCGTCTAGCTTTGGTCTCTGATATAAGAAGTTATGTAACACAGCTCTGTCTCAGCCAATCAGATTGTAGCGTGGAGCCTGTAGGCTGTTTGCACTTCACTGATCAATTTAATGTCTCCACTGAACCACGAGGTCCGACACGCAATAGAGTGAGGACGAAAAATGTAAAAAGTCTTCTGTCCGTCCTGCTCCCACAGGACAGGATGAACGACAAGAGAAATGAAGGATGAATATTCAAGAACAAGGAAATAAGGCAAGAAGTGTAGAGAGATGGTGGATGGTTCTATTCTATGATGAAGAAAGAACATGGGAATAAACAAGGCGCCCCCACCACCTTAGAAAAGTAAATTAGACTCTTCGTCCTGACTCTTGCTGATGTATCAACCCTCCATCATTCCTGGGACAGCAGCAGCTTTTTGAACCAATCAGAGCTCTGTTTGAGTAAATGCTGCATTTTTAACTGTGTTCCAGCTTTGATTCCTCCACCACAGTAAAACCACAGAGATTCCACCGTATCATAGAGGCTTCAGAGTCTCGTCTCTCAGGAGAGACCGAGGCCGTGAATGAGTTTCAGATGCAGTTTGTCGTAGACTGGCGGGTGTGATGACAGGTGGGTGTTGTTGTTCTCCTCCCAGCTGAAGAAGATCGGTGGGGGGGGGTTTGGGGAGATCTACGAGGCCTTGGACCTGCTGACCCGGGAGAACGTGGCTCTGAAGGTGGAGTCAGCACAGCAACCCAAGCAGGTGCTCAAGATGGAGGTGGCGGTGCTGAAGAAATTACAGGGTAAGAGTTGCCAGGCTTCAACCTCCGTCACCAGGCTTCAATCTCCATCACCACACCTCCATCACCAGGCTTTAGTCTGATTCTCATGTAACTCCCTTAGAATGAAAATATATTTCCACCGTTTATGTTTTTCCCCAGAATTCCATTTGCTGTTTAAAACTGAACTAAACTAAATAAATAAATGGAAGCTCCCCAGGCTAACAGTAAGCTACGCTAGCTGCTGTGAGTCTGCAGAGTGTAGCAGGACTCATGGTTAGGATGGAGGAACTACAACTCTAACACGTCATAAATTTATGCTAAATATAAACATGATTGTGTAACAGTGTTATGTCACAGCTGGAAGAGTGTGCGTGTCCATCGAGGCTCAGCAGCTTCCACTTTACACCCAAAGTGACTCAGAATGAATGTAGATGTATTCTCCTGTGAGAGTTAAGTGACCTATGCTCTTTTATTTGTTTCGTTTTTCAGGTAAAAACCACGTCTGTAAGTTTATTGGCTGTGGGAGAAATGACAAATTCAACTACGTGGTCATGCAGCTTCAGGTGAGTCAGATCGTGGGCGACTGCAGACGGGACGGTTTTACTGTGTTGACTCGTTCACAAACATGAAATATGTGCTCCACCCGGCCAAAACAGCCCCCCCCCTCCATGTCTCCAGAGTCTTTGTGCTGCTCCATGGCAGATTGGAGCCTTTTTTCCCGGTTGTCCTCCCAGATCAGTGGTTTTCTGTTCAGTCCCAGTCCCTTGAGTTCCCGTCACATTGTCCATGGTGTGAAATGCTCTTCCTTCCACTATTAAACACAGCCCTGAGTTCTACTGCTGCTTTTCTTCCAAACGTTTCTCCATCAATCAGGATTTATTTCTTCCTGGTCGACCATGGTTCTCCATTATCTTTCCAGTCTGGAATAAAGGTCTTAAGACAGTTTTAGTAGTTTCTAGATGTTTCCTCTGCTTGATATAGCCACTGATTTGACCCTTCTCCTCCAGACTAACATCTCCTCCATTTCTGGGTTTAATGGATGTCAATGAATTATCTGTGAACATGACGAGGCCATATTGGTCTGACCTCTGTTGTCCAGAATAGACTGTGAAGTTTATTAGAACAGAACATTGATTACATGTCCCACATGTGACATGTGTATCTCAGTTGTTGTTGTTGTTGTTGTTGTTGTTGTAATCATTCCTGTCGTTGTGTGTGGTCCCAGGGCCGTAACCTGGCCGACCTGAGGAGGAGTCAGCCCAGAGGAACCTTCACCTTGAGCACCACGCTGAGGCTGGGGAAGCAGATCCTGGAGTCCATCGAAGCCATCCACTCTGTGGGCTTCCTGCACCGGGACATCAAGCCGGTACCAAGGCACCTCTCTATGAATAGGGGGGGGGTCTGGATTCAAACACACTGATTCTAAATGTTGATTATGATTTTATTATAATAACTGTTAAGCCCCCCCCCCCCCCCCCCCCATCCTGTGTTTTTCTCTCCAGTCCAACTTTGCGATGGGTCGCCTCCCCTCCACCTACAGGAAGTGCTACATGCTGGACTTTGGTCTGGCCCGACAGTACACCAACACCACGGGGGAGGTCCGACCGGTAAGACCCCCCCAAACACTCTACAGGAACCAGAGGGACAGGAACCAGGGACAGGAACCAGAGAGACATGAACCAGAGAGACAGGAACCAGGGACAGGAATCAGAGAGACAGGAACCAGGGACATGGACTAGAGACAGGAACCAGAGAGACAGGAACCAGGGACAGGAACCAGAGAGACATGAACCAGAGAGACAGGAACCAGGGACAGGAACCAGAGAGACATGAACCAGAGAGACAGGAACCAGAGAGACATGAACCAGAGAGACATGAACCAGAGAGACAGGAACCAGGGACAGGAATCAGAGAGACAGGAACCATGGACAGGAACCAGAGAGACAGGAACCAGAGACATGGACTAGAGACAGGAACTAGAGAGACAGGAACTAGAGAGACAGGAACTAGAGAGACAGGAACTAGAAGAACCAGAGACAGGAACTCGTGGGTGTGTCTGGTGCATTGCAGCTCTTAATCTTTATCTGAACATCTTGTCTCTTGACGTCTGGATCAGATTCTCTGTGACCAACAACAGATCAGATATTTAGTCCTAGAAGTTCCTGGTGAGGAGTTCTAGATCCATCCTCATCTGATCAGGTTCCTGTTTCTGAGACTCCTTCATCTCTCATTCATGATATATGTCTCAGTATATTTTTAGATCAGTGAACATGTGACAAAGAGACTCCATTTAATCAGCCCTCCTCCTCTTTCTCTTCCTCCTCCTCTTTCTCCTCCTCCTCCTCCTCCTCTTTCTCCTCCTCCTCCTCCTCCTCTTTCTCTTCCTCCTCCTCCTCCTCTTGTTCAGAAGTCATTAATATTTGATGCTAACATGCATCTCAGGCCCTTTCCTTCTTCCTCTCTCTTAGATGCTGAGTCAGCTTCAATGGTCAGAAAGGACCCACCCCCCCCCAACACCCCCCCCCCCCCAATAAATAACAGTGTTTCAGTTAGTTACTGTCATCACCACTCAGAGATTTAGACATTTCTACTTCAAAATGACTCAAAACTACAGAGAAAAGAAGGAGTAGTCCTGAGAGTAGCCATAGAAAGTCCAATGAAAGGTCCTTCCACCACATTTCTACTGGATGAAGGTCAGGACTTTGACTTGTTCCTAAACATTCATCTGGTTCTTCTGGAGAACCACTGGTGTTCTTGGGCTCCTTGTCTTCCTCCATGACCCAGTTTCTCTTCACATTCAGCTCATGGACTCATGTCCTGACATTTTCTTTCAGAGTTCACTGGTAGAATTCACAGTTCATTGGTCCATCAATGATGAGCAGATGCAGCAGAACAGGCCCAAACCAGGACATTAGCGCCCCCATGTTTCATGGAGGGATGAGGTTCTGATGCTGGAATGCAGCGTTGGTTCATCTCCAAACATTTAAACCAAACTATTCTACTCTGTAATGTTAAAGTATGTGGCCTAATCACAAAATGAAGAAATAATGAACAATGAAAATAAATGTTTGTCTCTATGGACCGTTGGTAAATGTCTGGAGTGTGAACTTTGTTACCTGAGTTTGCATCGTGTTCAGTTTGTATTATTTGTTCCGTCATCACTTCTGTGTCTCTGGTTTGTTTCCTATAATTTTTGCCTTTTTTTACGTTTCAGTGTTGTTTATTTTTTTTCTTACAGTTCCTTTGGACTTATGATTTTGACGTGCATGCCTCCCGTTTCTCCATCATCTCCATGGTTACCCAGGGATGTGAGTGGTTCCTATGGTGACAAACTAATGTCCTCATCACAAACAAGAAATGAATAATAAAAATGTTAACGCTTGGACTCTTGACAGTTGTCTCTAGTCTCTAGGTTTTTATTTGTTGTCTGCTACGAGCGTGAGTCCAAGACGTCTGCTGACTAACTGTCCTTTATTCTCCATTCAGCCGAGGACTGTGGCCGGTTTCAGAGGGACGGTCCGCTACGCTTCAGTCAACGCTCATAAAAACAAGGTCAGTGCTGTTGGTAGCTTCACCTCTGCATCCACAGGTTTAGATGAACCATAGATAGAAACCTGGAAGGATTTAAAAGTGTTCATGTTTAAAGTCTCAGTCTGAATTTTCTTGTCCACTCTGCCACATGTGCAGCACATGCAGAAACTACAAATACAGACATCAGTAAACCAGTGTATAAATATAGAAACTACGTGAGTCCAGAGTTGCATTGGGTGACTGATGGTGACCCTGAGGTTGACAGGTTGAAAATTAGGATCTAACATTTACAGAAAGTGACATGGGTCATGCAGGGGGATGATGCTGTGCACCACGCTGAGGCTGTGATCTCCCTGCGATGTGTGAGGAGGTGAGGAGGTGGGACAAAGTAATGAAAACTTACAATGATCCAGTGAACCAAAGCCTCCAAAAGACACAAGTGGAGCCAGACGAAGACAGGAAGCCAGACTTAAATACACCTGATGAGAAACTAGAGCAGGAAACAGGACAAAGGAGAAAGGAACCAAAAGACCCGATCATCCTGACACTGGTTCTTACTGCTCACATCCAGTGTTTCCATCCATCATTTAGTTTGTCTGGACATTAAGCGTCTCCACCGGCTCCTGGTCTGGACGTTAGAACCAGGAGGCCTCCTCCAGCCTCCAGCCGGGCTCCACCCGCCCTGAATCTGAAGAGACTGTTCTCTGCTACTGAACCAGTCTGAATGAATGAATGAACGCTCACATCCTACACTGAGACAGATGTTGTTGTGACGTTGTGTGTCTGTCCTCCTCCTGCAGGAGATGGGTCGCCATGACGACCTGTGGTCCTTGTTTTACATGCTGGTGGAGTTTGCTGTAGGACAGCTGCCGTGGAGGAAGATTAAAGATAAGGTATTTCATAGACCTCCGTCCCTCCGCTGCGACATGTAGATCAGACACCACCTTCATCTTCATCACCATCACACACACCTTCCTCTCTATGTCTTTTCCAGGAACAAGTGGGTCAGATCAAGGAGCGCTACGACCACCGCATGCTGCTCAAACACATGCCTTCAGAGTTCAGTGTCTTCCTGGAGCATGTCCTGGCCCTGGACTACTACACCAAACCAGATTACCAGGTAGGTAGGAGTCCTGAGGGGGAGCCTCTGGTTCTGAGCTGAAACCTGGACCTCCGTTAACGTCCACGTCTCCTTTGTCCAGCTGCTGATGTCAGTCTTTGAGAACAGCATGAAGGAGCGAATCATCACGGAGAACGAGCCCTTCGACTGGGAGAAGGGAGGAAGTGATGTCACGTTGTCAACCAGTGCCTCCACCCAACCACAGCACAACACCCGTCCCACCGCCGCCATGGTGGGGTAAGAGAGCCACGCCGCAAACTAAACTTTCAATAGTCCTCTGAAGTCATTTCATTTCTCTTGTTGCTCTTTACCGCTGCTGGGCTGAGTTTGTATGTTATGTGTGGATGTGAGTGTTTTTTATTATTTGTGTGGAGTGTTGTTGTGACCGTGAGGAGCAGCATCTCTTATTATTCTATTCTATTCTACTCTGTTCTATTCTGGTCTACAACCAAAACCACCAGAATAGAACAGAGTAGAATAGAATAGATGATGGTGATGATGATGGTGATGATGATGATGAAGATGATGATAATGACGATGATAATGATGATGATGATGATGATGATGATGATGATGACGATGGTGGTGATGATGTTGGTTATGATGATGATGATGGTGGTGATGATGATGATGGTGATGATGATGATGATGATGATGATGATGATAGTGATGATGATGATGATGATGGTGATGATGATGATGATGATGATGATGATGGTGATGGTGGTGATGATGATGATGATGATGATGATGATGATGATGATGATGATGATGTTGTGTCCACAGAGCCATCGTGACTCCAGTTCCTGGAGACCTGCAGAGGGAGAACACAGATGACGTTCTGCAGGATGAACATCTCAGCGATCAGGAGAATGCCCCCCCAGCCCCCCCCAGCCGACCCCCGGGGGACACGGGTGTCCAGCAGGCCGCCGAGCCGGGCGAGGCCTGGGAGGACACAGACTTCAACCGCAACCGACTCAGGATCAGTCTGAACAAGGTCTGCACAGATAAGACGGGACAATACCCAGACACTTTAATAACAACCAGGGGAGGTTAAACGTGTTAGCCGCTAGCTAGCATGTTAGCATGTGAGACAGGGCCAGAGATATGTGGACTGTGGAGGTTCTCAGTGGTCCAGGTCCAGGTCATGCTACATTTAAAAGTCTTCAGTTCTATGAGTGAGAAACAAAACTAGTCATCCACAAACACATGAACCCAACACAGGAGAACCAGCTCTTCAGTCCAGATACTGCTGAGGGACAGGGACAGTCCTTTAAAGACATCATCCACATTTCACCCAGAGAGACTGTTTGATAGAGGACTAAAAACCTCTAGACTGAGACGTAATCTGACATAAGTCTGAACATATGATGATATCTGATGATAACTAACGATATCTGATTATATTTGATGATAACTGATGATATCTGATAATAACTAATGATATCTGATAATAACTGATTATATCTGATGATAACTAAATATAACTGATTATATCTGATGATAACTAATTATATCTGATTATATTTGATGATAACCAATTATATCTCATTATATTTGATGATATCTGATAATAACTGATGATATTTAATGATAACTGATAACTGATGATATCTGATAATATCTGATTATATTTGATGATATCTGATGATAACTGATGATATCTGATGATAACTGATAATATTTGATGATAACTGATGATATCTGATGATAACTGATGGTATCTGATTATATTTGATGATATCTGATGATATCTGATGATAACTGATGATATTTGATGATAACTGATGATATCTGATGATAACTGATGGTATCTGATTATATTTGATGATATCTGATGATAACTGATAATAACTGATGATAACTGATGATATCTGATTATATTTGATGACAACTGATGATAACTGATGATATCTGATAATAACTAATAATATCTGATAATAACTGATTATATCTGATGATAACTGATAATAACTAATTATATCTGATTATATTTGATGATAACTGGTGGTATCTGATAATATCTGTTGATATCTGATGATAACTGATGATAACTGATGATAACTGATGATGGGATGATAGTGGTGGGGCAGGGTCCAACAGTCAGTATCTGGTCATTAACAGACACTAGTGATGGGTTCCTCTTTAAACTCCAACTCTCCTGTAGAACTGAAGCGTGTTGAGGAGACTCTCCAGTCCAGTTGTCTCATTTCTTGCCTCCTGCACTGACTCAGTGTTCTTACGTTTTTTTTTTATGACTGGCGCTCTGTGTCTCACACTCAGATCCGTCTGTTAGAGTCTGCTCTATGACACACTTTGAGTTTCCATTCTTCAGGGGGCTCAAGAAGAGGAGGCGAGTCGGGGGGCGTGTCCAGTGTCTCCGGTCCGAGGCGTGGTCCCAGAGTCGCCCACGGGCCAGGGTCGGTCCTTGAGATACCGGCGGGTCAACAGCCCCGAGTCTGACCGGCTGTCTGCTGCTGAGGGACGCGTGGACGGCTATGGACAGAGGTCAGACACTCAGAGACACGTCCTGTCATCCTGAATACGACAACAGTCCAGAGCAAAAGATATGAAAAGATATGAGAAATGAACAAAAAGATCTCAAGTACAACAACAACAACAACAACAACACAACAACTGGTCCAATGATACAGAGGAAACAGCAGCATCGTTCTCATGCTAAAGTAACTTATTTGCTTTACCAATTACTGGATTTTAAAAACAACTAAGTCAGATTACAAGTGACTTTATTAGTTACATCCACCACATTTGTTCCTGGAAGACCATGGTTCTCCACTGTCCTAATATATAATAAAGTTCTTAAGCCAGTTTTAGTGGTTTCTAGATGTTTCCTCTACTTGATGCAGCCAATGATTTGACCCTTCTCCACCAGACTAACATCTCCTCCACCACCACGGGATGTGGAGGAGATGAGAAGCTGCTCATTGCATCAGTTGGTCTTAAATAACTTGTTGAACTAATGATCCACCAGGAGGCGCTGGACTATTTAACCTCAGTTACATCCAGCTGGAGGAGACTCTGACACAAACAACTGTGAGGGTGAAAATCATTTGACTCATCAACCTGTCTCTTCCTGTCTCTGTCTGTCTCTGTCTGTCTCTTCCTGTCTCTTCCAGGTCCAGGATGGACATGCTCGGCTCTCCGTCCCGTCACGTCTACTCGTCCCAGCCGGCTCAGATGCTGTCAGTCGACCCCGGTTGCCGTGGAGACCGCCAGGCCAGCGGCCGCCAGGAGGTGTCGGTGGCGTCAGTCGACCAGGAGGCGCACAGCAACGCCTTCATCCGCTCCGTCCCGCTGGCCGAGGAGGAGGACTTCGACAGCAAAGAGTGGGTGATCATCGACAAAGAGGCGGAGCTAAAGGACTTCCATCCGACCACGTCAGGAACCACCGACGAGGAGCCCGAGGAACTGAGGCCCCTGGAGGAGCAGGAGGAGAGGAGGAGGCTCCGGTCTGGAGGTAGGAGCAGTAAAGAGCAATAGAGAACAGTAGAGAGCAGTAGAGAACAGTAGAGAACAGTAGAGAGCAGTAGAGAGCAATAGAGAGCAGTAGAGAGCAGTAGAGAACAGTAGAGAACAGTAGAGAGCAGTAGAGAACAGTAGAGAACAGTAGAGAGCAGTAGAGAGCAATAGAGAACAGTAGAGAGCAGTAGAGAACAGTAGAGAGCAGTAGAGAACAGTAGAGAGCAGTAGAGAGCAATAGAGAGCAGTAGAGAGCAGTAGAGAACAGTAGAGAACAGTAGAGAGCAGTAGAGAACAGTAGAGAACAGTAGAGAGCAGTAGAGAGCAATAGAGAACAGTAGAGAGCAGTAGAGAACAGTAGAGAGCAGTAGAGAACAGTAGAGAGCAGTAGAGAGCAATAGAGAACAGTAGAGAGCAGTAGAGAACAGTAGAGAACAGTAGAGAGCAGTAGAGAACAGTAGAGAACAGTAGAGAGCAGTAGAGAACAGTAGAGAGCAATAGAGAACAGTAGAGAGCAGTAGAGAGCAATAGAGAACAGTAGAGAGCAGTAGAGAACAGTAGAGAACAGTAGAGAGCAGTAGAGAGCGATAGAGAACAGTAGAGAGCAGTAGAGAACAGTAGAGAGCAGTAGAGAACAGTAGAGAACAGTAGAGAGCAGTAGAGAACAGTAGAGAACAGTAGAGAGCAGTAGAGAGCAATAGAGAACAGTAGAGAGCAGTAGAGAACAGTAGAGAGCAATAGAGAACAGTAGAGAACAATAGAGAACAGTAGAGAGCAATAGAGAACAGTAGAGAACAGTAGAGAGCAGTAGAGAACAGTAGAGAACGAACAGTAGAGAGCAGTAGAGAACAGTAGAGAGCAGTAGAGAACGTGAGGCATAGAGAACAGTAGAGAAAGTAGGAGAGCAGTAGAGAACAGTAGAGAGCAGTGAGACAGTAGAGAGCAGTAGAGAACAGTAGAGAGCAGTAGAGAACAGTAGAGAACAGTAGAGAACAGTAGAGAACAGTAGAGAGCAGTAGAGAACAGTAGAGAGCAGTAGAGAACAGTAGAGAACAGTAGAGAGCAGTAGAGAACAGTAGAGAACAGTAGAGAACACTGGATGCTGATCTCAGTTCTAGTACCAATACTCTAACCTGTATCAACCACACAGCTCCTCAGTTCATAAAGTTCCTACTTTAGAGCTGTGGAACCATTAAACCTTTAATCAGATTAATCTCAGGATGATGTGGATTAATCAGATTAATCAGATTAAATCTTCATGTTTAATCTCTATTGATTCGTTTCACTGTTGATGAGCAAACAGACTCTAGGAAGAAGAGAATATCTGCACTGAACGTGTCGATTAAACTCAACACGTTCAACTCATCAACTTTTTGTGTCTTTCTTTGTCCAACATGTGTCCACATTAATGTGTCCCTGTTGCTATGGAGACAAACTAACTTGTGGACATTGTCCAACCAGAGGAGAGCTGACGCTTCTTATTGAGAACAGTGTCTCCCAGTGAACAGTGGCTGCAGGAGTGGACACATATTAGCAGCAGCATTGGCAGCTTGTCTTTGTCTTGGTTTGTCTTGGTTTGTCTCCAGCTGTTAGCCGCGTTAGCCCAAGTGCTAGCAGAATCCCCGGCTAACGTATGCTTGGCTTGGTTCATGTGCTGTTTGAAGCTGGAAAGAAAACTCCTTCCTGCAGAGTGTGATGATACTTTATGTGTCTCCACTGGTCCCTCTTGGTTTCTTTGTGCTAATGCTAACGCTACTTGGACAAACTGAGACACGTTCACAGTCGTTCTGCTATTTCGTATCAGTTCCATTCATCTCTGTGCTTCTGGTGCTTTTATTGTATAGACTGTATTTATTGTGTATGAATCAGAAAACTTTATTAATCCTTCAGGGAAATAGTTTTGTTGCTGTTTCTACCATAAAGTCAAATTTGTGTCAAATGCAAATAGAATAAAGTAATACAAGAAAAATACACAAAAATATAAAGATATTTTATAAATCAGATAGAGATATTTATAAATACGATATAGGATGAGAGCTGCTAAACTGCACTAACAATGACGTAACAATAAAATAAAGCCTTCTTGTTCTTCTTCTTCTTGTTCTTCTTCTTGTGTCCTGCAGCGGGGGAGCTGGTGGTTCGTCCAAAGACTCACACCCGGGACAGCAGCCGGGCAATGCTAACGTTAACGGAGGAGGAGGCGTCGAGGAGGAGCGGTGGGAGCCCCGTCCAGTCGCCCTGCCACTCGCTGCCGTCGGGACGCCCCCGCCGACGAGAATCTGAGCCCACTGGACCTCAAAGACCGGTAAGAGACCCAGCCAGCCACTTAGGGGAGAGCTCGTCTCTCCGACCACATGTTGGTGGACGGATGAGTCAAGTGGACGGACTCAGATTCAGTTTGGTATCGAGTTGGAGCCGTTCCTCCTCATCTATCTGCCCACCAACATGAAACCTAAAGGACAAGTCCAGCATGACCCGAGGTTGTCTGTCCTCTGTAGTCTGGATCCGGTCTAGACTAAAGGGACCAATGAAAGAGACGCCTTCCTCCAGCTGATAACAGCGTCTCAGGAGATCAGTAATGTGATTAAACCATACAGATCTAGTTTAATAAGGGGATGGAACAAGGCTCCATCATCTAAACGAGCTCCCAGTAGTTTGAGTGTGTTGATCCAGAGGAAGCAGGTGAACTAAAGGCTTCAGGTCCTGAGAACTGAAACATGTGGCTCATGCTGGAGCTGACCTTTAAACACATCACAGTGACTGGAGGCAGACGGACTCCTGCAGGAGTTTGTCTGCAGCTTCACGGCAGCAGCTCATCTCACAGCTGAACCCCTGCCTCATGCAGTCATTACACTCATTCATTCACTCATTCATCGTCCTCAGGCTCCAGGAGGACTGCAGGGAAATAAAAATACTTAGAGCTCATATATCAGATAAATAAAATGCTTTAAGACCGTTTGTCATCATCAGATCATTGATATCCTACAACCTAAAAGTAAAGACCACTATTTGTTTTAGTGCAAAGAAGAACAAGGAAATTAGGAGAAAGTTTACATTTAATAAATTATCCTTTAACATAAACAATGAGCTTCCATATAATAATAATCTGGGCTCAGGTCTGTCTGCTGTCTAGTCCTGGGTCTGTCTAGTCCTGGTCTCAGTGTTGTGTTCTGTTAATTCTCTGACTAAACCAGTGGATAAATTACAGACAGACATGATGTCATTTTTGTCACTTTGTCACTGATACTGAGGCCAGATCAGACCCTCTGTTGGGCCTCTTTAGGCCCGCAGGCCTTTGACAACTGTGTCATAAAGTGAAGCTAGCTAGTAGAGCTCCCCCTGGTGGCTGGAGGCTGCAGTATTGGTCATAAGCTCCACCCCGAGCAGACGTGGACAGAGTCTTGATCCCTGGATGATTAGTGATGATCTATAATGTGTGAACACTCCAGTGGCGACTTTGGTTTCGAAATTCTGGTGCGGCCATGAAGGAAAATCTTATAATGCAGAAATACCACAATCAACCCCCTCACAACACAAACACAGTAGCCAGAGAAAAGCCACACAACATGCAAACTCCACCCAGAAAGACCTGAGTCAGACTCAGGCCCGGTCCTTCAAGCTGGGAGGCATCAGCTCCATTAAACTGATAAACAACCACTACTGTGCCAATCTGACAACATATATCATCATATCAATAGCACCACCAAATGGCAGTGTTCAACATCTCACTATATCTAATACTCAACATTTAAACAATAACGTGACAACAGTAAATACACAATGCACGACTCAGTACACAACAATCAATACACAAAGTCACCAAACACAACATACCACAGCCAAACATTTCAGCACCACAGACAGGTGGACAGCTCCACACATGTATCACCAGTTACATAAATCCCACTATAATTCAGACAAAACTACATGATCAGTTCTATTTATATTAAAATCAATTAGACTCACCAGCTCCTTTTTATGAGCTCCCTGTTAACAAGTTTTCTCCTTAAACGTCTCCTGGTTGAATGTCCTAGTTTTGTCTTTTCCCTCTTGAGAAATGATTAAATCCTCCTAAAACTTTTATCTCCAACTTCTGGTCCAGTGGTGAAGTCCTGAATCTGACACTAGTCAGGTAGACAACTCTATTCAAATGAAAACTGGCAACACAGTTGAATTTATTATATATAAAGTGTATAATACTGCCGTTCACAGCAGCGCCCTCTGGTGGAGCCGTGCCCTTAATGCAAAGACACCACTGGAACACACAGAACCTCTGTGGTTCTGCATGTCAGCTGTCTGGGTCTAACTGAGTTGATATGTGGTTATATACACTATATTATATATTATGTATTATATATTAAGAGCTTCAGCCGATGCTTCATTTATTCCACGACTGCCTGTGCCACATATCAACCTATTTTAAACCTGTTTTATTTCTGGTCCAGCTGTGAGAACGATGCTGTTATTTCCTATGTATCATTGGAGCAGTTGTTGTTGTGTTGTTGTTGTTGTTTTATTTGATATATTTTTGTTCATTTCTCATATCTTTTCATATCTTTTGCTTTGAACTGTTGTCGTATTCTGGATGAATGGATGGTGAAGAGCAGCTGTAGGTCAGTTATGATGCTGCTGCTGGTGTTTTCATTCTCTCATGCTCCAATGCTGTTTTCACATGTTCTCTGATGCTTTAGAGTCACAGTGACAAGCTGTGGTCACATGGTTTACACACATGGTTTACACTCCATCCACACACACACACACACACACACACACACACACACATGCACACTGGTCATGGTTTCTGTTCTGGGAGCTTGTCCACGTCCACGTCCATGTGGAGGTGGAGGTGTTTGTGGGTCTTTGCGTGGCCTCTGAGGGTGTACTGTTTACTGTATTCATGGCCGTGTTCTCTGAGCTGACATCAGCTTCCTGTCTGCTGATGAACGGGTGTAAAGGATGAAGACGTGAAGCTGGATGTGAATGAATGTGTCTGAGCTGCAGCCGTTTGGTTTCGAAACAAAACTGTCAAAATTCATTCAGCCTCAAACACACGGGTTCTTTTTGTGACTCTTATGAACTTGGAGAAGCAGCCCAGCTCTCATCAGTAGATTAACAGTGACTCTGTGGTAGAGAGGCGGAGATACTCTGCTCTGTGGGACGGTTTACGGAGGTTTTATTCCAGAACCAAATGTTCATAGAGTTTAGAGTCTGATGTTGGACCAGGTTAGATGTCAGGTGGTCTCATCTAAGTACCTGACATCTGTGGCTGTTTTCTGGCTGCTCAGGTTTTCAGAAAAAAGCTTGGGTTTGATTGAAGATCTAAAACATGGTGTTGTAGCTAATAAACAGAAATAAGAGGAAAGGAAGGTTTATCATGTGGGAATGTAAACGGTTACGAGTACTGAGGTGATGAACTAAGCCATGCAAACCAGCTTTAAGGATATAAAACCATGACTACATCTGATGTCACAAAGGAAATACATGAACATCATCAGGGTTTATAATCATAGCCTCTGGTTTGTAGAAATTCAAGATTTCTTCACTGTCAATACGTTCACGGTGTACAGATTAAAAATATAAAGAACCAGATGAAACCAGAGAAACACAGATGCTCTGGGAGGTTTCTGTTCTCCCTTTAATGTCGACATGTTTAACATGGACTCACTGAAGACTCAGTCCCTTCCTGATGAGACTGATTCGTTAGTAGAGACCATCAACTAACCGTTCTCCTCCTCCTGGGCCCTTTAACAAATCTCTTCAGTTAATTAACCTCTGAGGGAGAATTCAAATTCTGACATAATCCAACCAAATGAACAGTGATCATTTAGTAGAGACGGATTCGTCGTTAAACAAGAAAACACAACTTCAGTTAAACACATGAATAAAGAAATCAAACTCCATTAACCATCAACGGTTTATTTCCTCTTCTCTCACTTCATTTTATTTTAGTTTGTATTTGAGAACGTAACATGAAACTAAAACATGATGAAGGGAAAGTCCTGATACTGTCTGATCATCCTCCCGATACAGAACGAGTCTTTGAACAGATCTGTTCAGCTGATATGTGATGAACCTGGTCTGAGCAAACCAACCAGAGACGGAGGAAACATCCTCGTCCTCGTCCTCCAGGAGGAAGATGTTTCAGAAATAAATCCTTCAGAGTCCACATGAATCTTCTGACCCTGAACAAACCCTCCTCCTCAGTCTGTAGCTTTGAACCAGAAACAACCTAAAACAAGAAAACAAAAACCAGAGATGAGTCAATGAAACGGCCGCTCCACCAGAGTCTGACTCCTCCCTTCATTTCTTTCCATCTTCACTCTCTTATTTTATCCTCGTCTCTGTCCAACACCCCTGAACCAGAGCTAGACCTTGACCCTCAACACCTTGACCCCAGAGACCCAGACCCAGACCCTGACCCAGAGCCAGACCTCAGAGACCCTGACCCAGACCCTGACCCAGACCCTCAAGACCCTGACCCAGAGCCAGACCTCAGAGACCCTGACCCTGACCCAGACCCTCAAGACCCTGACCCCGAGACCCAGACCCAGACCCTGACCCTGACCCTCAAGACCCTGGCCCCCAGACCCAGACCCAGACCTCAGAGACCCTGACCCCCCAGACCCAGACCCAGACCCTGACCCCAGGGGCCCTGACCCTCAAGACCCAGACCACAGAGACCCAGACCCAGACCCCAGACCCCCAGACCCTGACCCTTAAGACCCTGACCCTCAAGACCCAGACCCCAGAGATCCAGACTCAGACACACAGACCCAGACCCAGACCCTAACCCTCGAGACCCTGACCCTCGAGACCCTGACCCCAGAGACCCTGACCCCCAGACCCCGACCCTCGAGACCCTGACCCCCAGACCCCGACCCCGGACCCTGACCCCCAGACCCTGACCCTCGACACCCTGACCACTGAACCTGTCTGCGTTCCATTTGGACTCTGAAGTCAGGATTTTCAACTGGAACGTCCCAGAAGTCAGGTTTTCCAAGATGGCCGCCCCGTGTGTAAACAGTGATAGAAGCCCCTGTAATATTCCCTTCATCTTTTGATTAGTTGTTGTTGCATTAAGTTATTTTTCCTCATACATACGTTGATGCCATCCTAGCGTAATTCAAACTACAAGCTACAAGCACATGTCACGCTAACAACGGCTAAAGACAATGAGCTGGTGAAACCAGAGCAGAGACAAACACTACGGAGGTGAACTGGATTAATAGTGGCTGTGGGATGTGGGATGATGAACTTTCCTTCAGCAGGACCTCCTCATGGATGTGGTGGCTGCTTGTTTTTGTTTCTTTGAGCTGAGCTCTGTGTTTCCTCATGCACGTGTTGACTGCTAGGACGTGGTGTTGGTCCATTGCTGCTGCTCGTAGTCGTACTCTAGCTCCCTCTGCTTCCACTGTCTTTTACTTTCACGCCGCCCTAGACTCAGAGCCAGCTCCTCTGCCGCCAGCCGTCCAGGACTGCCATTCTCTTTTTACTCCTCTCCAGCCCCCCCACCACCCACCCACCCCTCCACATAACTACTGATGCCTTTGCCCCCAACCTATCGCTTTAAAAGTACACAGTATGTCGAGTTTGACTCACCTGAGGAGACAGAGAAAAGAGCGAGGGTGCCATTGGGACAAGACAAGAAGAAATAAAGTGATGTTTCGGGGTAAGCACAGTTTAGGAATAGTCCTTTACCTTTGTTCTCTCATTCCTCCTCTTTCTTTTCCTTCTGTTCAGACGTATCTCCCCCTGTACCCACCCTCCGTCGTGTGTCTGTGTTTTGTGTGCTTGATGACTCCATCTCTCTTTTGTGTTCCCTCTTTTCTTTTTGCATCTCCACTGGTCATTTATGTTCCTCCAGAAGTCAGACTAGGACCAGGCTGTCCAGGCCCAGACTGTCCTAGACTAGTCTCACATCCAGTCTGTGCTCGTGCTGCTGACTTTGTGTCCTCTTAGAGCTAAAGGGATGCACACCATGCTAACTTCCTGTAGCTTCCTTGTAGCATGTGGTAGCTGTAGCTTTAGAGAGCCTCTCCTCTGAGCTGTGACCTTCCAGCTGAAGGCTCTAGATCTCATGTCCTGTCTAACGTCTGTAGAGGGAGGAGGGCACGAGGCCAGGGAGTCTAATCTGTGTTGATGTAGCTGTAGGACCAGCTTTTATTCTTACAAGCCGTCTGTTTCCACGTGTTAACTCCGCCCCCCTCTCTGATTGGTCTGTTTGCAGGAAGAGGACCGGCATCACGGCCGCCCCAACCAGCTGAGGAGGCTGGCCTCGTACGTCTTCTCCTCCTCCACCCTGGAGACCGAGCAGTATCCTCACGGAGGAGGCAGCTTCATCCAGAGGAGCCGCTCGGCCGAGAGTAGCCCCGCCCACGCCCACACCCACGCCTCCGCCTCCGCCCGCCGCCGCCATGCCGGCCCCATGCCCACGCCCGGCAGCCCTCGCAGTAGACACTCAGTCCTCAACGCATCCAGGACGCAGCTGCAGCAGATGTTCGCCAAGCTCATGAACAAGAACAGCAGCTGAGACCACACACAGACACACAACATGTACACAACATTAGACACACAGTGTATACACTCCACTCACAGAGATGCACAATATGTACATAAAATACACACACAACATAAACACACAATACATACACGATACACAGTGCAGGACACATAATATATACAACATACTATACACACACCACTCACAGCCCAGCACAGTACACACATGTATATACACACAATACACACACACACACCTACTATATAGACTCACACATGCAGCGTTGGCCACAACAGTCAGAGGTCACATGAGCTGAGTGTTGTTATTATTATTATTGTTGTTATTATTTATTTATTTGTTTGTTTTTTGTGACACCGAAAAACTCTACGTTGACCTCATGTGACTGTAGGAGCCAACTCTGCATATGTGAAGCAGACATGGAGCAAACATCCCACACAACAACCACAACTACACAACAAAAACAACAACAACACAAAGCCATATCTCTGACCCACAGGAGAAACACTGAGCTGCAGACACAGAGATTCACACACAGTCACAGTCACAGTCACAGTAGCTCTAAGGCCTGGATCCAAGCAGAGAGGAAGAGGAGGAGGAAGAGGAAGAGGAGCAAGAGGAGGAGGAGGAAGAGGAGGAGGAAGAGGAGGAAGAGGAAGAAGAGGAAGAAGAAGAAGGAGCTGGATACAGGGAATAAGTTCCATGCAATAAAGTGAGAAGCTGATGTTGGACACAAAGGTGTAGACTGCTGGAAGAAAGAGTCTGGACCTCAGGCTTCCTCCTGCTGCTGCTGTGAGGAAGAGGAGCTTGACATGGGGGGGGCGGTATGGGTGCGGAGGGGGGGAGGTTAACAGACTGTTAAGCTTTATGCTGTTTGTGTTTTTATTTGTTTCTTCTGCTTCTCCTGCTTCCATGAAGGAGTGGTCGTTGAGGAATGCAGGTCGTCCCCGCGATCACGTTTTTGCACCAAAACCTTTGGATCACCACGTCCTCCGAGCAATACCCCCCCCCCCAATCACCCAGCCCCTCTCAACCCCCCAACACTACATCTGCACAGAGCCACTGGTTCGTTTCATGTTTAATGTCTGAAGAGAACATGCTGGTATTTCATCATGACAATAAATACAATAAAAAATTACATACATTTATATTAAAAGACATAAAAATTACAATAAATAGAATCAAACCAACAAATGAACAAAATCCAACAGACGCCTCTGAACGTTGGTTCAGTTCAGTCCTGATTTATTTCCATCAGAATTTAACGTCAAATGTTCATGAAGCTGGTCCCAGTGAAACATCTCACAGTGTTCGTGGCTCAGTGATGATGTTGAGTCTTCAGACTGGGAGACCGGGTCTCAGGAACCACTTCACAAACACAATTCATTTCAGGCTCAATACGTTTGGTTTGAATCTGCATCGATGAAATAACAGGAGGAAGCTGAGGCCCCAGGGTTCTGGTCCAGGGTTCTGTTCCTGGGTTCTGGTCCTGGGTTCTGGTCAAGGGTTCTGTTCCTGGGTTCTGGTCCCAGGTTCTGGTCCCGGGTTCTGTTCCCGGGTTCTGTTCCTGGGTTCTGGTTCCTGGGTTCTGTTCCTGGGTTCTGGTCCCGGGTTCTGGTCCTGGGTTCTCGTCCCAGGTTCTGGTCCTGGGTCTTTCCGTTAGTTGACTTGTGTGCAGCCTGATCTGGGTCCGAGTCCAGAAAGCTGAGCATGTAGAGGACATTGGTCGCAGTCCGTCCGTGGCTCTGACGAGTGAAACATCTCGTGTGGTTTGACTTGACGTTTGAATGTGAAGCTTTCCCTCCAGCGCCATCATCAGGTCAAACATGGAACTGGTCCAGGACCAATGATGACGTTCTCTCATAATTACAGAATCCACGGTGAGACGCATCTGTCCAAGTTAAATCCAGGTCTTCCAGAAGACGCAGTGATCCTGGTTCAGACCATTTATTTGACTGTGAGGTCTCAGGTGGTTTCGGCTGTTGTCCTGGTCCTGGTCCTGGTCTGGTGTGCTGGGTCTGGTGGACTTGTCTCTGTGTGACTGAGTGTCTCAGTCCATCTGTGGTCTGTGGTGAAGACGTCTTGTGTTTGGATCACTGTCTTATTTCCATCGTGCTTCCTTTTCTAATCCCTGTCCTCTGACTGATGGACGTCACTGCTGCACTTTATCACTGGGGGGTGGGTAGAGGGGGGACCGGGGCTGGGTGGGGGGGTAGGGGTGCAGAACACCACGGATGCAATAAGTTACAGCAAAAAAAAATACAATGAAAGACAGAGAGAGATCTCCTTAGAATGGACGAATGGACTGTCTGTTGGTTCCATGTTTTGTCATTTATTTAAGCAACATATAAAGAAGTACAGGTCCAACATACAGGTGTCGTTCCTGTTCTTGGTGTAGACCTTTAGACCAAACACGTTAGAACATCCAGACTAATCTAACACACCAACATTCACTCAGGAAGTCCACAACTTTTACCCAGAATGGAGCCACTAACGTCCACTCACATAAACAGTTCCCAGTTCAAGGGGAGAGGGAGGTGGGGTGGTAGTGGGGTGGTGGTTTCCACTAACGTATGTTAAGGTTAAGTTGTGCAGTAGCTTGTTAACTCTTTCAGTGTGAGATCATGAGAATAAAAACAACTCAACTCCAGTCAGCTGCTTACATCTAAGATTCACATATTCACATTTGTTTTGTCATGAGTCAAACGTCGTCCCTCAAAAACCCACAGACCCTAAAGCTGAAATGGTTTATTGCCACCAAAAACAACAAAACTAAAACAAATGTTGAACAGTTGAGTTAAAATTGGAGTTTTCTTCCAACAGCTGGACATTTTTACCTGTTTGATAAACCCCGCCCCTCAGGCCCCTGGGCTCGTTATGACCCCTCGTTATGTTTCGATGGGTAACTGGAGCCTAGTGGTAGTGACGGACGGTTTGAAGCCACAGTCAACATAATTAGAGGTTGGGGTGGATGGATGGCTCATTTAAACTCATTTAAACTTAGGACTGTTGTAGTGGATTTATTGCTCTTTCACAAAGTGAAGTTTTCTACTTGATCAATCAATCAGTCAAACTTTATTTAAAATAAAATACAGTACTTGAGCAAGTACTCACATTTTTCCCTGAAGATTGTGGTGGATGTTTTTGTCGAAACGTAATTAAAGAGGGGCAAGGGACTAGGGGCCTGAGGTGAGAGACGAGGGACTAGGGACTAGGGACTAGGGACTAAAGACTAGGGGCCTGAGGTGAGAGACGAGGAACTATGAGCTAGTGGCTAGCGACAAGGGACTATGGGCTAGGGGCTAAGGTCTAGGAACTAGAGGCTAGGGTCTATGGACTATGGGCTATGGGCTAGGGGCTAAGGTCTAGGGACTAGGGACTATGGGCTAGGATTAGGGACTAGGGCTAGGGGCCAGTGGCTAGGGTCTAGGGACTAGTGACTAGGGACTATGGGCTAGGGACTATGGGCTAGGGGCTAAGGACTATGGACTATGGGCTAGGGCCTATGGACTATGGGCTAGGGGCTAAGGTCTAGGGACTAGGGACTATGGGCTAGGGTCTAGAGACGAGGGACTAGGGACTAGGGGCCTGGGGCAAGAGACGAGGGACTATGAGCTAGTGGCTAGCGACAAGGGACTATGGGCTAAGGTCTAGGGACTAGGGACTAGGGGCTAGGGGCTAAGGTTTAGGGACTAGGGGCCTGGGGTGAGAGACGAGGGACTATCAGCTAGTGGCTAGCAACAAGAGACTATGGGCTAGGGGCTAAGGTCTAGGGACTAGGGGCTAGGGCCTATGGACTATGGCCTAGGGGCTAAGGTCTAGGGACTAGGGACTATGGGCTAGGATTAGGGACTAGTGGCTAGGGGCTGGGGGCCAGTGGCTAGGGTCTAGGGACTAGGGATTAGGGACTAGGGACTATGGGCTAGGGACTAGGGACTAATGGCTAGGGACGAGGGACTATGAGCTAGGGGATAGCGACAAGGGACTATGGGCTAGGGGCTAAGGACTAGGGACTAGGGGCTAGGGCCTATGGACGATGGGCTAGGGAATATTGGCCAGGGACGAGGGACTAGGGACTATGGGCTAGGGACGAGGGACTAGGGACTAGGGACTAGGGACTATGGGCTAGTGACTAGGGACTTTGGGCTAGGGACGAGGGACTCGGGACTATGGGCTAGGGACTAGGGACTATGGGCTAGTGGCTAGTGGCTAGGGACTAGGGACTTTGGGCTAGGGACGAGGGACTAGGGACTATGGTCTAGGGACTAGGGACTATGGGCTAGTGGCTAGGGACTAGGGACTATGGTTTCAGGGTTGGGTTGATTTTATTATGTCCCACTGATGCTTGTTTCAGTTCCGTAGTGAATTTATCTGCACATACACTGGAATAAGGGTTTAGTTCTGAGTTTGTGAGTCGTTTTTCAGACAATGATTCAGATTTTTCACTTTCTCATCATTGGATCGTCGGTGGAAAAAAACAAAAACATTTGTGAAGTAGAAGTTGGCGGACCACCTTATTGACTGAATGTTGAGTAGTGGAAGTCCGATGGCACTGATGCAGGGAAGAGTAGGGACGGCCATGTTGTTCAACGAAAGCCAAACTGTTGCTTTGTCAGTGTTTTAAAGGGCTACATGAACAAAATATGCACGGCTTGCTGTTTGATTAAACTCGTGTTGGAGGCCTTTTCTCTCGGCTGAGGCTCGTTACAGCTCCAGTCTAACGAGGAAATGACCCGAGGTTGGTTTTCATGCTGCTTCATGCTGAGTTCAGGACACCCTGCTTTTTTTATATTTAACACAGCGTTACATTATGACCACTTAGAGAATGTAAGAAGAGGACAAGCTGCTAAGTCTGTACTTTATTTATTTTGCACGCTGGTGTAATTATTTCACCACGGTACAAGGTCCATGTTGATGTCTGCTCCTGTGTCTCCATGACGGCCGAGCCACATTCACTCAGAAACAGAAAGCAGCTTCCAGTGAGTGTAGAGATCTAAGGGGAGATCCACTGCGTCGCGTTGAACCAAAAGACTGTTTAACCGACTGTCGCCACTCTTGCATGAGATCTGCTGTTTGAATGACACGCACCTCTGACTGTAAAATAACACAGCATCGTACTGTAATCACCAAGAGGTCTGTGGTTTCTGTAAATACTTCACACCACTACCAGAGGAGATACTCACGGATCAGCGCTGTCCAGCCTTTAGCTGACTTTACCGTGATAAGAGGTGGAGGAGGAAGAAGCCTTTTTTACCGTTATCTGTGACTCCTGTTTTTCTACAGCGTTGATGTGAACGTTCTCTGAGCCGACGTCTTATTTCACTGTTCAGACGTGATCCTCATCAGTCCTGATGGCATTTGATTTGATTCAGAAGCTTTGTTGCAGAAGTGCATATCCACCCTGTTACTCAGAGAGATGCCTCTAAACACTCAGCAGACGAAAGGACACAAGGCTGTCTCACAAAGGGCCGTAAAAACTGCATTTTTTACTGCATTAGTTACATCATTTATGAACTGTGGTTGGTATCAATTATGGCCGACAATAATTAAGAAGTCAATAGACCAGAATTGGAGTATGGATGTAACTGCTTGTAATACGTTTAATGGTACGATTTAAATTCACGTTATTCTGTCAGTCACCTTTACTCCAGACAAACACGAGTCCTCTCAGGCTTTTAAGCTGCAGTTATAATTCACACATTGGCAGGAGGCTGAAATACAAAAACCTGATCTAGATGCTGAGAAGCCTTTTGGATTTAAAAACACCTCAAAGTCAAACTGCTGCTGGTCATGTCAAATATACAGTTTATTTTTATTATTTCCATCACTGTAAGCAAGAAAATACTAAAACCACCTGTTGCTGTTGAAGTTCCAGATGCATAGACGTGCAGTATTTAGTATTTGTGGTGTTATTGGAGGTGAAGGCTACGTTTCCACGTCCCTGAGAAAAGCGTGAGAACGTTTTTATTAGCTGCAAAAGATTCATCATCACCTCATGAGATTATAGCAAATCTGAATCACCAACATTTGTACCTCATGCATCACACAGTAGGACTCTAGAAATGTAGAAATATGTATAAAAAAAGTGTAATGTACTCCAGGAAAACGCTCTGTGGCATATCTGATATCTGGTGGATCTTTAACGGAACCACAGGGTGATATTGTACAGGTAGAGAAAACTAAACCGAGTTGAGTCTTTTGTGTCCGTATGTCACCATGTCACCACGCTGTGATCAGATCTCTCACCTTAAATAGTCCACGCACACGTGTCCAGAAATACTTCAGTCAGAGATGAGTTGATTTAAATCTTCCATATGTGAAGTTTAACTTGGTTTAGGACAAAGACTGGACGCAGGGGAACCCTCTAGCTCTGCTCCCACCCTGGTCTGCAGTCCACACCGTTATATATATATTTATTATATTAGTGGGGGGAGGGGTTGAACTGAAGGTTTAAACCTACGACCGTACGATGAGCTCAAGTGGCTGTTGGTCGTCAAAAGGCTCAGATGCTAACTGCTGCTAATGTCTCGTTTTTACATTTCTCTTTCTACACCTGTAAATAAATGTCCTACAACATGTAAATCAGCTTATCTGTAAATCTGTAAATTTGGTCTTCAAACAACACAAAGGGATTTGTTTTTCTCTTTGGATGCAGGGAGGTCTAGCAGCTGCTTCCAGTCTTTGTGCTAACTCTGACTCAGACACCACTAAAAGAAAAGAAAAGAAAAGAAAAGAAAAGAAAAGAAAAGAAAAGAAAAGAAAAGAAAAGAAAAGAAAAGAAAAGAAAGAATCTCTTCCTTCAAGATTTTTGCAATAAAGTTTCTGTAGTGAAGGTGAAGAGGAGCTCACAGTGTTTGTTCAGTGTGATGATCCGTGAGTGTCTTTCACATGTACCTGAACACCTGGAAGCGTTTTTTTCTATCACTATATGATTGTACAGTACTGCTTGTATGATTTACAGGTGAAGCATGTATTTTAAACTTTTTGTAAATGATAACCGTGTACATATATACAGAACTGTAGAAAGTCATTAGGTTTGCAGTTATTATCTTATAGCATGGAACTTAGCGGGGTTTAGTATGTATGTACAGGCTGTATGTCAAATCTTTATGAAGGGAAACACTTGAAAATCACCTGATATCAGACTGCGTGCTAAGGATAAACTCTGCAATGCATTTTTTGTGCCTTTTATATCAATGTATGTAATCTAGACAATCTTGAAAGCTTGTGTACAACCAAAATGACATTAAAATGGTTTTGGGGGCAAGATGTGTCTCTGCAGTCTGTTCTAGTGTGAATGGGACCAAAGACATCTGGTGAGTCTTGGTGTAAAGTCTGTAGAAGAGTCATCTGAACTGCTTTTCAGCTGCTCACAGTTACTTGACTCCACCTCCTAGACTGATGCTAGCAGTTCAAAGCTCGACTTATTTTTAGTTTGCCAAGTTATTGTTTCCCATCACTTCTATGGTTTGACTGCTTGTAGCTTGTAGTGTTCATGCACAGTTCAAGCCTCAGTAAACTCCTTTGCTTCACAATTGTTTTGATGCAGTCGTAATTGGAGCTGTTGTTTGGTTGTCTTCCAGGTTTTGTCGCCCACGGAGCAGAGCGCCCCCTCTCCTCCCTCGCCAGACTACCGGACCAAGGCCCAGAGTGATGAGAAGGAGCATTTCCACATCCTCCCTCAGCTTCAGGCCAAGAGGGCCGCCTTCCTCACCGTCATGCTCACCGGTACCTTGCCTCAGCGCCGGAGCTTTGCCACGCCAGACCAAGAGGTCCCAGAACCCCCGGGACCAAAGGACGACGACGTCACAAAGAGTGAGTCCAACAGCGAGGCCAGTCAGAAGAGCACCGAGCGTAGCCAGGACGCGGCGCCTTCAACGCTCATGGCCGAGGACCAGAGGGGCCAGAGGGACCACGCTTCAGCTGCAGACGCAGACCCTGATCTGGAGGACGCGTCCAAAACCCTCGTCCTCTTCTCTCCCGGAGACACTCGCAAATCTCCCTCCGGGGGCGACCACGGTATAGAGGGCGAGCTGGCCACGCCCTTCGCTCTCATTTCTCGTAACGACCGCCTCCTGGTCGGGGATGCCGCCCAGCCCGAGTCCTCAGAGACCGGTCGTTTGTCCCCGGCACTCAGGTCAGACCTGAGGCCTTCCACCCCCATCGCACCCGCATCACCCCCCTTCACCAAAGTGGAGCGCACATTCATCCATATCGCAGAGACATCTCACCTCAATGTCATGTCTTCCAACGGTCACTCTGCCAGAGACAGTGACCGGGAAGTGTTTGCCATCATGAAGGAACCAGCTGCAGAGGTCGTCCCCCATGAGCAGGAGGCAGCTCTAGACCAGTCCAGAGAGGAGCCCATACCAGACCCAGCACCGGCCGACAAACACCCCATAGCTGAGAAAGTTCCATCACCCGTCCTGGTCCAGTCTTTGGAGATTGTCCCAGAGGCCACATCACCAGGGCAGAGGCATTCAGACCTGGACCCTAATAAACCACCGACATCCAGTGCAGGATCCTCCTTTCTCCAAACAGCTGGGCCAGAACCACCAGCCGCTGTCAAGCCCCGGATCAGAAGCCGAATCCCTATACTGATCTCAGAAGAGGACTCAGGCTCAGAGCAGTCGTCCTCCCTCTCAGCTCGGGCTCGACTTCAGCAGCGTTCCAGACAACTGGACCTGGCCCGCCTGTTGGTCCAGAGGCAGCAGGGTCGCTGGATGAGGAGAAGGATGGTGTCCGGGACGTCCTCCTCGTTGTCTTCAGGGGACGACGAGCGGCGGAGGCCTTCCGAAACCCTGTCCACCACCGGTTCAGAGGAGGACACGCATACCTCAGACGAGTCCAGGAGGAGCCCCCGGCTCAAACCGACCGAAGAGCTCGGCTCCAAGGAGTCCCGAAGCAAGATCCCCAGGCCCGTCACCCCGGTTAAGAGACCTTCAGGGGGACTGGCTGCTCCGTCTCCGCTGTCCTTGCCAGACACTAGCGCAACCAAAGGAGCATCGTCCTTCATTAATGGGTATGGTTTAGTTTCTCTAGAATGTGGGAGTTCTGTTTAAAAGTCATCTGGACTTGTAGAGTTTAGAGGAGACGTTTCATCTGAGCATCTTCTTCATTTCTAAGAGACTGAAGGAAGATTAAAGAGGTTTAAATAGAAAGTCTGAGGGTAAAACCACCAGGAACTGACTGGACTAGATTCTGTTAGTGACTACAGTCATTAACAGAATCTAGGGGGGGTGTTTGTCCCTTTCCTCTGTACCTATGAATGGTCTAGGCCCATTGTCAGTCCTAGGCTCCAGTCTCCAGGTGTGAATGGTTCCTGGTGGTTTTACCCTCAGAGTCTAAACTTCCTCCAGTCTCTTAGAACTGAAGGAGCTGCTCAGATGAAATGTCTTCTCTAAACTCTACAAGTCCAGAGGACTTTTTTATTCTCTCTTCTAGTTCTCACGGTGTTCAACATGAATTCTGTTTAATTCAAGATCCCTCTCTCCTCAGGACTCAGAAAAGTGGGGCTCTCGGTGCCCAACGGAAATCCAAGCCTGTCTCAGCCAGGCCCTCCTCTTCATGTCCCCGTCCCCCCACCGTCCCCGTCCCATCTGGTAGCCCTCGGATGCCCCTTCGTGTCCTGTTTGGAGCCCGGCGCAGCCTCAGCTCCACACACTGCAGAACTGACAGCCCCTCCCCTCAGAGAGCATGCCCGTCCAGGCAGCCCCTCTCGGTTCGAGCCCCAACCGTCCCCATGCTACCCCCCAGGACTACAGCGACCATGCGGCGCAGCGCCTCACAGGAAGCCACCGCTCAGTCCTCCTCCACCTCCACCACCACCAGGACCAGGCCCAAACCAGCTGGTGCAGCTAAGGCCAAACCCAACGCCAGGGAGAAGGTGGTGCCGGCTAGATAATACAAAGAGACTCCACTCTGAGACGCCTCAAAGGATTCACCTGATTTCATCTTAGACTGGGACTCCTCTCATTCATTTCATCTTACTTTCTCAAAGGACACATAACTGAAGCGTTCCCATGGGCTTCCAGTGATCTGTCTGCCACGGTGCTAAGGGTTTGTCTGCTGCTCCTTGGTCCATCCCTGGTTTAACTGGTTTCTGGAGCTCAGAATCACAGAGTCCCACATCAGATACTGTCACATAACACAGGACTCCAGCTCTCCACAACTATACTACTCTTCTATCAACAACAGCTGCTTGGTTCACATTGCATGGTAAAGTATATCACTAATGCGTTGAATCTATAGAGGGGAAAACCACATGGACTGAACTCCTAACCTTTAAATGATTTGATGAAGTTCTCCTCTTCCTATTGGTTGGAACAAAAGATTAAAGTGAACTGGTTTGAAGGCCCAAGCTATGTTACCGTGATAGGAGGTCCCTAACTATACCCTGTACTCATTATGGCCTTGGATAAAGACAAGAGTCGGATGTGAACATAAAATAATGGCTCGGCTGCTCGCCTGTTCCTCATGGTGTGACGATGGGCATGCTTTAATCATTCTATTTTCTGGGTGTTTTATTTTGTTTATGCTCTGAATTGTATATAATAGAATCATTTCCCATAAATACATCTTTATTTTTTATCTTGCCAAGCAAAGTGTAAAATGAAGTCTTTAACGTTCTGTTCCAATGTGTTGGCTACTGAGCCTGTTTTTTACGCATGAGAAAAACAGGGTTAACCATGAGAGAACGTTGTACCTGCTTGGATTCTGCTGACAGTGCAAACGTGTGCTGGTTTGTAGGAGCCCATGTTCTGTTTGTGCAGGGTCTCTGGCACTGAGCTGTGAAGTAAAGCCTTGGTCATGTGGAACCGTGTCTTCTCTGTTTTTACTCACAGGCTCCAGTAAAAAGACTGGAGCTAATCGGGTCTGACAGAGGCCCTGGAAGTTTAGATGCACGGTGGGTTTTCAATCAACTCTCAACCAAGATCATTAGCAGATACTTAAATCAGCTCTAGTGTATTTCATGCATAGTGGTCACTACAGTGGACAGCTGTTCAAAAGATGTTCTTTTGTATATGTGTATATGAGTGCATCATATCAACCAACACAGTGGACGCGTGTGTGTCACTTCATACACTTAACGTTGACTGGTCTGTCGGTGGAAGTTCAATTTTTTAAATTTTTTTTTTACTCAAAATCAAGATGGCTGACAGAAAGTCAGAAATGCCAAGTATGTCAGGAATTTTTTGTAATCATTCATTCATTTCAATCCTCTATATTTTCAGGAAAAGTCATTTTTCTCTCACCTTAAAAAACACACATATAGATATGAAATATAATAAAACATTAAAAATAAATAGATGTACATGGACAGTAGAGGAAATAGCGCAGGTCAGATTATTAGTTTAGTGGAACAGATACAGAATGGAGCTCAGTGACGGTAGAGAAGGAACCAGACTAGTCCTGTATGAATGAATTAAAGAATGTTTAGTTAACAAATAATGAGCAACACTGAAGGAGCTAAATGTAACACATTCCTGAAGATAAATATTAAAACTAAGTAGTGAAATGTTTTATATTCAGTAATAAGAAATACATCTGAGGACAATTTACAAATTTTAAACAACATTTTTAAGAGGTTTTGGTGTCGCTGCATTTCCTCTAATTGTCCACCAGGTGGAGACAGAACAGCGACAGAAGGAAAAAGCTGCAGCAGAGAAGAAGATCCAAGATGGCGGCCTAGCATCAGTCCTTCTAATGATTTTATTTTTATTTTTAGAAACAGGAAATGAAAATAGACCCATTTCAAGTTTTGTTTAAACATTTTCTACCTCGATAAAGAAAAATGTTTAGTCTGGGTCTGTTTTCACATGCACCTGAACTTTATTCCTGTCTTTAACCAACCAGAGTCTTAGTTGAACCTTGTATCTGTGTGTTGTTTCCTTGCTGGGCATGAATAGGAGCATTTTATGTCCACTGTTGATCCCGTTGCAGCACAGATCTGAATAGAAGTGAAACTCATCAGCCAGTCTGACCCTGCACCACTGGAACACAGAGAACATCAGGGATGAACATCACACTCAAACAGACAAAGAGTGACACAATTTTATTCAGACTTTATTAACATCATCTGTTTATCATTTCATTGATAATACACAGCATCTTCATCATTTCTGTGTCTTTCAGCTTAAGTTTGTTGTGTTTCCAGTAAAACTATTGTGGACCCTCTCATTCATTCTAACCCTAACCACTCCCCCCTCCCCCTTATTTAACTCGTGTCCATCCTCTCATGCCTGGGCCCGACTCTATCTCTGGACCTGACCCTCGTAGAGCCTGTATGACGCCACCGTTGGACAGATGGACCCTGAATTAGTGGAGTTGGAAGTAACCTGCAGGTTTTTGTTAAATTCAGGAGCTGTTTCATTGCACAAAGTCTCTTTATGAGGGACTATTGCGCCCCCTAGATGTAGTTGTGGAATTTTGAAATGGCCACCAGGGGAAAGCCTGCTGCTGGAAACCCCATGTGCATTTTTAATCCTTTATTCTTTTATTATGTCCCCTTTAATGAGGTTTTTCCTTTTAAATATCTGCAGCACACTCCACTTCCTGGTCTGTTGCATTCTGGGTACTGCAAACATCTCCTTCTTGTTGGTTCTTTTTCGTGGCTTTTTGCATTTAAGATTTCAGTGTCTCACATCGTTGTACTCGTGTCACTGTTTCCATTTGTCACTTCCATTTTTATACTTTTTATTCATAGTTTTCTCATTTTTAAATTTGAACAGGTTGAACCGTGACTGTGTGACCTGTTCCCTGCAGTGACCACTTCTCAGACAAGCATTAATTTAAGTTTCTATATAAATGTTTACAGTAAATGTTTGTTTTATCACCACTTCCTGGAGCTGTGCGGTGTATGGAGCACAGGGGTGGTTGGGCCATGAAGTGTTAGAGTGGAACTGAACTTCGCTCTGATTGGCTGGACTGGGGCTACCTAGCGGTGCTAATGAACAGTCTTAGCTGGTCAGGTGGTGATTGGATTTTTTTTTTTTTTCTCCTCATGTGCACGACACATGGCTCTGTGTTATTTAGGCCTTAAGGTCACTCAAACTGCCAAGAACAGGTGTTTTAACACTACAAAAGATCATAGAAAATGGATTAGTTGCTGTGTGGATCAAATCTGGCTCAGTTTACTCTTTTTTTAGATGAAAACGACTGATGGATTCACTGTTCATTCATTCAGGAATAATGCTGTCATTCTCAGTCCAGCATGGTTAAATGTAGATAACACTACAATGGACCTCATGCATAGAAACAACGTTTACAAACCCTCAGACCTCCACATCCCTCTCAGTGGATTTAGACGTTACAGGACCTGACACCACTGTCTCTGGTTCTGATCCACTGCAGACCAGGAGCATAGAGATGCTCTGACCCAGTCATCAAAGTCAAATTATTCCACTGGAACATTTCTCCAGAACCTGAGAACCAGTGGTCATAATGTTATGGCCGATTGAGATGATGAACCTGTACACTAATGGAGTGTAAATCTCTTTAAACGAGGCCTCTAGGAAACCACCTCAATGATGCTAACAAAGGAAAGCTATGCTATGCTGGAAGAAGCTGAAGTTTCCTTCATGTTTCAGCCTCTGAAGGAAACATGTGACTCTGATCCTTTCCGGTTTGTTTATCACATCCTAGAAAACACTTGAGATAATTAACAGTCGGTGAGATAAAAACATGGCCGTCTCTAGATGAACCACAAACTGGTTACACTAATGTCCATTAACAGCTTTTTAATTAACAGTTGTAATCATCAGCTAACTCACACTGCTAACTCTCCAGGAGCTAATCCAGGTTCAGTATCATCCTATAACTTCTACTGGTCATCACCTGGATGCTTCTTTTTGACACAGGACGTCCTCCCACAGTTTTACAGTGTATGATAGAAACTGTGTTGGTCACTGCCCCCCAGTGGTCACTGTCAGGAACTGCAGTCCACATCCCATAATACTGATGATCATTGACTGCTGTATTTTAACTCTAATGTTCATCAGGCTGATAATGAACACACATTACACTGATAGACTGATTGATCACTGCCCTCTGGTGGCCACACACAGAAATTGTAGCTAAATAACACTGTAAAAAAAGGTTTAAAAATATGGGGCACATTTAAGCTAAAAAGAATGTTAAAGGTTTAATATGGCATCATTTTAAAACTTTTATGTGTTAAAACTGTAACAACACAGTAACATTTTAAAACATCTTAAACTATTTTAAACCTTTAATACTGCCTAAAAATCTTAACACTACCTTGAAACTTTAAAACATCTTTCTCCATCTGTAATGGATGGTGTTGTCTTGTTGCCTGGTAACAATCATAAAGTCTCAGTGAAGAATTTGTGAGATTCTGTACTAAAACGTCATATGTTGAACACGCTGTAAAAACATCTGACAAATATGATACGAAGAAATAAACCATAAAAACATGGAAGATGTACTGTAGAAAATATAACCATGAAATACACTGTAAAAAATATAACCATGAAATACACTGTAAAATAAATTACAATCAGATACACTGTAAAAATAACTAACGTGATCTGATGAAGATGAAGATCTGATGGAGTCTCTGGTCTGACTGTGAGCTGTTTCTTTGCTGTCGTCTCTAAACTCACCAGTTCCTACAATTCACCAGCAGCTATAGAATCAGGAAACACTCAACTCCTCATCTGACAAATCCAACCAATAATCAAAGACACATGAAGCAGATGCTGCTCTGATCCAATAAACGTGTGGATGAAGGAGGAGGAACGTAACGAGGAGGAGACAATATCTGGTTTGTGTCTGAATCATTGATGAGGGACTGGACTTGATTTGTTGGAGCTCTGTGAAGAGTTGAAGGCTGCAGACTGCAGCTCTGTTGATGGTCTTAAATGGAGACCATGTGTATGAAGCTCTCCTCTCCACCTCCCAGTAACATGGTCCAGTCAGAGTCTGCTTCAACCTCTGGATCATCAGGACACAGCTCATCCTCCTATTTATCATGACCTCCACCTGTAGAGAGGAGGAGAAAGAAGAGAGGAGGTGAAGGAGTGTTTCCCTTCATCATCACATCCAGTAGAAAGAGCAGCAGGGACTTGAGTCCTGTTCAGAGCAGCAGTGGAGCAGCTGTGGACCTCAGCCAGCTTCCTTTCAGCTTCATGTTAACGTGTTGGAGTGAACACACACAAACCTGCAGAGACTTTTAGCATCAAGTCTGTTTCCTCTGCAGATTTCACTAAGAAACTGCTGAGAGTCCTGAACGCTTCATTACTGCACCAACACTTTAGTGATGGATTTACTGCTGCTCCATGGAAACAAAGATCAGCTGACTAAGAAACTCATGGTTACTAAATGTAATGCTGCTTCTATGATGTGTAGGCTTCAGTCAGACTGATCTCAGAGCTGTGATCAGTTGTTGATCAGATGTGATGAATGACCACCACTGTCTCTATACATCTTGGAAGGCTGTCAGCTGGAATCCAGCTTTATTTCCTGGACACATCAACACAACAACAACAGTCGTCTTCACATCAACTCAAACACATGATCACAACAAGCTTCTGGCTCATCTGATTGGCTGACTGTTGTCTCTCTCTCTGTCTTTCTGTCCAATCCTGAAGCCTGTCTCCATTCTCCTCTCACAGCTTCACTGAGAAGCTGCAGGTTTACAGGAAACACTGGATCTTTGATACTAACTGTGTTCAGGACGATACTGATGAAAGCAGCATGGACTGACTGGAACCCTCTACTCACCTCAGAGTCTCCAGTCTATAGTCTGGACTCTTCTTAAGATCAAGAAGCTGCTTCACTCCTGAATACTTCAGGTTGTTGTAACTCAGGTCCAGATGTTTCAGATGGGAGGGGTTGGACTTCAGAGCTGAGACCAGAGAATCACAGATGATCTTTGACAAACTGCACTTAATCAACCTGAATAAAGAATAGAAGATGAAATGATTGATGATCAGTCAGATGTGTTGAGGTCTGAAATGTGTCCTGATCAATGAGCTGTTCTCTAAAATGAGTAGAGTGACTTTGTCCTTGTGTTATTGTGGATCTTCATCATGTCAGCCTTCTACAGACATCATCCAAACGTCAGCACAACATTCAGACAACTATTAATGTCAACACAGATCAATAAGATGCTCCTGACCTCATTACAGGATCAATATTAATGATCAGACATTATCAGTCAAATCACTTTGAAATAAACACAAAGCAAAGAAATATTTTGACTTGATCAAGAAAACTTTGTCAGTTGAAACAAATGTGAGTTGAGAGGATCTTCTGGATCCAGATGTGACTCTTCAGCTCTAATCACAAACATTCATTGACTTCAACAACTAACAGTGGACGTTTTGTACACGTTCTGCTACAAAGACTTGGAGACAAGGAAATAGAAAATAACTAAAGGACATTTACAGATTGATGGATGACATGAATTAGATTCAGTTGGTGATTAAACATATCAGATCTACAACAGTAACAGACAGTGAACTCACTCCAGAGTCTCCAGTCTACAGTCTGGACTCTCCAGAAAACCACACAGCTGCTTCACTCCTGAATCCTTCAGCTTGTTTTTACTCAGGTTCAGATGTTTCAGATGGGAGGGGTTGGACTTCAGAGCTGGTCTCAGAGAAACACAGCTGATCTCTGACAAACTGCAGCTCCTCAACCTGAATAAAGAATAAAAGATGTGAGTTTTAGCCAATTGTCCCCGCTAAGCTCAAACACAGCTCAGAATCAGGATCATTTCATTCAGGACAACAACTTGATGTATAGATATAATGAAACTGTGGCATCAGCTTCCAACTTTATTGTAGCCCAGGTATCATTGTAGAATCAAGAAGATGAAATGATGTTTTTATCCCCACATTCTTTTTACTCCAGAGGGGTTACATCTGGGTGAATGACACTGATCGTCATACACGTGATTATCTATACAGCAAAGTGATTGGGTTTTCTGGCTTTGTTAAATCTATACTAATTGAGCCACTGATGTGTAATTTACGCATTTATTTAATCTGCAGTCCTTTACCACGTCTTATGGCGTCTCTTTGATGCAGCCACGGTGTTTGACTTTTCGAGATTTCGAGTGAGATTAACTTTCTCTACTTCATATTTGAGGAGAATCAGTCTTTGGTCCTTGTAGGAGACATGTGCTTCCCTTTTTCTGGTGGATCAACCTCATGATTGTAATTGGTCTGCTGCTTTGAAACCCACCCTTTTATGTGCGCGTTCACCGATTCACAACAAGACAAACCTGGATTGAGTTAGCGAGTTGATAACCAGTGTCGTGATACCGCTTATCCAGATTGTCATTGTTCTGGATAGGTTCATCTGGATAAGTTGGAGTAAAACCGGATTAGTTGAGCTTGCTTCCTGATACAGGCCTCAGGTCTCCCCTGTAAAAGAGATCTCTGATCTCAATGGGACAAACCTGGTTAAATAACTCTTGTTCACGGTCATTGACACTTTATAAACTAGACTATTTCAACAAATTGCCACTTCATAAATATTAAAGGAGTTTGAGTTTTATTTTAAAATTGTCCAAAGTTCAGAGTCACCACAACTTTACCATCATATTCACCTCATCACACAAAGAAAACATGGAGTCTGACCTCAGAGTCTCCAGTCTACAGTCTGGACTCTCCAGAAAACCACACAGCTGCTTAACTCCTGAATCCTCCAGGTTGTTGTTACTCAGCTCCAGATGTTTCAGATGGGAGGGGTTGGACTTCAGAGCTGTTCCCAGAGAATCACAGCTGATCTCTGACAAACTGCAGCTCCTCAACCTGAATAAAGAATAAAAGATGTGAGTTTACAAAGTTCCTGTTGAAATCATCCAGAGTTTCATTATGTGTTCAGAGCTGATGGTTCAGAATGAACAAGTTTAAAACCTGGAAACTCCAAACAGGTGAATCCAACAGGAAGCAGCTTCAAACAGTCAAATAGAAGAAGAGAAGAAGAACTCTCATTAATATTAATGACAACATGGTGCTGCTTCAATGAAGACGTGGCTCCATCTCTACAAGCACAACTAAAAACCCTCAGACATTTATTTCACTTTCTACTCAAAGTTCAGACAAATGTTGACTAATGATGGTCCAGATTCTAAGAGAAGTTCAGGTGATGATAGAGACATTTAAATGAGGACTAAACATGAAGCTTCATTTCATCATTGATCTTTACATTTAACTACATTTAATTAGTTGTCAAACCTGACTGGACCATTTTCATTACTGTCCATGGATATAGTTTAACAAGCTGCTGCCATGTTGACTGTTACTGTTGATAATATATCACACTGATGATAGACTGAAGTGAATTTTATATATTACATTTATTCTATTTGTTTCTAGTGTCTATTTTATATCCATGTTTAAGGTGAGAGAGAAACAGCTTTTTGAGGTTGAGGACAAATGTGTCCAGAGCAGTACACCTTTGCAGGTTCCACCCCCATCCACTGGTACAGGTATGTGGACCACACCTGGGTTAAAATCAACACAGAGGAGGTGGAATCCTTCACAAAACACATCAATGCAGTGGCCAGCAACATCAAGTTCACCAGGGAGGACATAAGCGGGGACTGTCTGGCCTTTTTGGACCGAAGCCCCAACATAGAAGTATATAGAAAACCCACACACACAGACCAGCATTTGTTATTTGATTCACACCTCCCTCTGGAACACAAACTAGGAGTCATCAGAACCCTCCAGCACTGAACACAGACTGTACCCACTACACAGGAGGGCAAGGACAAGGAGGGACAACACATCAAACAAACCCTCAAAACATGTGGATATCCCAACTGGGCCTTTGTCAAAGGCTTAAAAAGATATCCCAGGAAGGACAGGGAAGAGGAGCACAGCAGAAGGAACAACATCACCATCCCCTATATAGCTGGTGTATCAGAGAAACTGAGGAGAATTTTTGGTAAACACCGCATCCTGGTTTATTTCAAACCTGGAAACACACTAAGACAGAAACTGGTCCACCCCAAAGACAAAACACCTAGACAGAAACAGAGTAATGTAGTGTACGCGGTTCAGTGTAGCGAGGAATGTACAGACCTGTACATTGGGGAAACCAAACAACCCATACACAAGCGCATGGCCCAACACAGGAGAGCCAGCTCATCAGGAAACAACTCAGCAGTCCACCTCCACCTGAAGGACAAAGGACACTCCTTTGAGGATAACAACGTCAAAGTCCTGGCCAGAGAGGACAGATGGTTTGAGATAGGAGTTAAGGAAGCCATCTATGTCAAAGTGGAGAAACCTTCTCTAAACAGAGGAGGTGGACTGAGATTTAACTTACCATCTATTTATAATTCAGTTTTGACTTCTGTCCCCAAGAAGTTTCAACAACATTTACACCTTGAGCCTCCAGGCTCCCATTGACAATAGCCTCTTTAGAGCTCTATTCATAGGATAAGTTAGCCTAGGCACACAGTTCCCCCCATTCAAGGACAGGTAAGTACCAGCCATTATGGAAATTAGTGACCCCAGTTTTTGGTCAAGCAAGTTTCGGGTGGGTGGTACCCACAGAGTTTATTCCTATTTAAACCTCAATTTCCCACTAGTTTATCGAAACTGAAGAAGCTACTCGGATGAGTGACGAAACATCTTCAAGAAATTCTACAAGTCCAGCTGACCTTATTCAATGCTTTTTTTTGAATAAAAACCTTTGAAATCTAAAACTCTTGAATCCTGACATGAATCAAATATAGTAGTAGTAGAGTCACAGTTTTCAGAGGACAAGGTGACGTCTTCAATCCAAAGAGATTCAGTTTAAAATGAGAGAAACCGGAGAAAAGAAGAAAGTCATTAGAAAGTGGAAGCAGCAGCTGTTTGCTACTGCTCCCTGATCAATGACTCCAACAACCAATCAGCTGATTGACCAGCTCCATCTTTCATCAGCAGCAAAATGAAATATTGAATATTTCAGCTTCTAGACCATCACATGGTTCATCCAAGTGTTGGAGCAAACAGAGACTGAATATTAGTTACTGCCTCATAAATAAAAGAAAACTGATTGAATCAGAGCTGACTGACCTCAGAGTCTCCAGTCTACAGTCTGGACTCTTCAGAAAACCACACAGTGTCTTCACTCCTGAATCCTTCAGGTCGTTGTAACTCATGTCCAGATGTTTCAGATGGGAGGGGTTGGACTTCAGAGCTGAGGCCAGAGAATCACAGCTGATTTTTGACAAATTGCAGCTCCATAAACTGAATAAAGAATAAAAGATGAGTTTAATACTGTGTTGCTGCCACACTTGACCAGGTCTCCCCTGTAAGGGATGTCTGATCTCAATGAGACAAACCTGGTGAAATAACCCTTGTTCGCTATTATTGACACTTTAGAGACTAAACTATTTCAATAAATGGCCACTTCATAAATTTCAAAGAAAGGCCAGAAACTGTTGTGAGTTTTATTTTAAAATTGTTCAAAGTTTAAAGTCACCACAACTTAACCATCATATTCATCTCAGCACACAAAGAAAACATGGAGTCTGACCTCAGAGTCTCCAGTCTACAGTCTGGACTCTTCAGAAAACCATGCAGCTGCTTCACTCCTGAATCCTTCAGGTCATTGTTACTCATGTCCAGATGTTTCAGATGGAAGGGGTTGGACTTCAGAGCTGTTCCCAGAGAATAACAGCTGATCTCTGACAAACTGCAGCTCATCAAGCTGAATAAAGAATAAAATATGTAGATTAAATCACTGATAATCAGATGTTTTCAGGTTGTAAAGTGCAGCAGTAGAGTCATGATGCTGAGTTCAGGACTTTTCTGTTATTCAGTTTCCTGGGGACCCATCTCTCTTTCACTATAATAAAATTAAAAACCATCATCAGTTAGTACAGAACATGCCAGGCCAGTCCTCCTTGAATATCTGGATTCTCCTTCTGGAAACCCTCTAGGAGGAGATGCCAGTGTTGAGCCTCACCTCCTGTTGATACCTCTTGTTGGGTGGACAGAGCTGAACTGCTGATGAAGAGACTCTTAATCCGTTCTGTCCAATCAATATCTGAGTGTTTACTGTAGAAATCAGTCTTATGCAGAATAAGCACTAGGTTCCTGCCACTGCTGTTGTTATCTGTTATTTGGTAGTAGGTAATTGAGTCGCTTCATTCACTGAGCACTGTGAACACAACACTATACTACATATTTAAATAATTTTCCCTCATATCTCTATTTTCACCTGGAGCTACTGGAGTACTGGTCTGACCCTGGAAGTTTAGTTCAACATGTCATCCCTGGCTGCTGCATTCAGGCTGATTTCAGAGTTCTCAGCCTCTGACCTGCACTGTCCCTGCTCTCACTTCTTAATGAGCAAATCTTGGATATCTCCCTTTCTCCTTCTCATTGTCACTCAACAATAAACATGCCAATAAACACAATGAACAGCAACACATTACTTGTGCTGCTTTGAAAAATATTGTTACGACAATTCTCAGGAACTTATGGAAATACAATGTTCTTACCTCACCCTCACGGACTCAGTGAGTTTGTGAGGGCTGTTCCATTGTCACATCATCAAGTCAGTGAATGAGCCATTAATGCCCCCTTACCTTACAGTAAGGGAATTACCCACAGTTCATAGCATTGTCAAATCAAATATGGCTTACAACACATTTCTTGAATTTTTTATTTTTTGTTGTTGTCAAGCTAACCACATGAAAGGAAGTAAGTGCTGCTCAGTTTCCATTAATAGGACCTGGGACTTGGGTCTTTAGGGGCGGACTGGAATTGAGCCTTGGTTTTGTCCACTCCTACCTAGATGAACAATTCACCAACCTGCTCATGATTCCTCTTATACTCACAAACTGTCTCATTGATCATCAGCTATGTATTATATTGCTAGACCCTACATATTTCCTTCAGCTTGTTGTTTGTATATATGACAGAAGTTTGTTTATCTTGTTTCTCCTGCTCTTCTTCTCTCTCTCTCTCTTCTCTGTTTCTACCCGGCTGGTCTTCAGCAGATGGTTCCTCCATTTGAGCTGGTTCTGGTCCAGGTTTCTTCCTATTAAAGGGAGTTTTTTCCCTCAGGCTGCTCTGGAGGTTGCAGGCTGGTTTTTGTAAAGCACCTTGAAACAATTTTTGTTATTGGCGCTATATAAATAAAATTGAATTGAATGGAATTGGATTATAAGATCCAACAGACCCAATAATATCCCACACACTTAATACTTGTCTTGATCTAATGAACCTATACTAATTAGAGAGGGAATGATGAACTTGTTTGATTATGACCATAGATTTAACCAGCAAACCTTCTGATGTTGGAATCTATAGAAATGTTAAAGGACAAGTTGACATGTTCAATTTTGTCTTCCAACAACAGTCACATGTCATATGGACTGATTCCAGAGCAGTTGATTCCTGCTGTCCACACTGACTGTGAAGTGGTCTCTTCCTAGCACAACTCCACTGTTGAGCTGACACTAATATGAAGCTTCAGCACTCTGACTGACACTAATCAAAGTTCCTCTTTGAGTTCCTGTCCCTCCACTGCAGCTCAGCAGGAAACACTGTGGAAACACAAACTGATACTGACTGGATGTGCTGAAGAACAAGATGAGTTGAAGATCAACACAACACAACAACACTGTGGATGTTGTCCTCCATCTGGTCTGATTGGAGTCAGACTATAAGGGGATTTGTCCACAGACAGTATGGACAGAAAGAATGATCAGTGACACCAGGAACTGTCAACACATGTGAAGACTGGACTTGATGTGGTTTGTGATCAGACCCACCACCGATGACTGAGGAGATACCTGCTGATGTTCAGGAACATGATGCTCCTTCATTTCAACTCTTTGAGCTCCTTTTCTATCTGACAGTCCTGACAAGAGAGTTAATCTAAACTGGATCTCCATTCTTCAGAAGCCTGAGAAGAAAAGAAATGAAAACTGACCTCAGAGTCTCCAGTTTACAGTTTGGAGTCCTCAGTCCAGCAGACAGATGCTTCACTCCTGAATCCTCCAGGTTGTTGTCACTCAGGTCCAGATGTTTCAGATTAGAGGACTGGGAGCTGAGAACTGAAGACAGAGCTTCACAGCTTCTCTCTGAGAGGTTACAGTCACTCAGTCTGAAGAGACAATGACAGAAAACACTTTAACTTTGTGACCAGCTGACAGGTTGATGTGTATTTATTGATGATGAACTTACAGAGCTTTGTTGGAGGCTTTGACCACTGGCAGCAGCCTCAGAAGAGCCTCCTCTGAAGCAGAGTATTTCTTCAGGTTAAACTCATCCAGATCTTCTCCTGATGACAGTAAGATGAAGACCAGAGCTGACCACTGAGCAGGAGACAGTTTATCTGTGGAGAGACGTCCTGATCTCAGGGACTGTTGGATCTCCTCCACTAAAGAACCATCATTCAGTTCATTCAGACAGTGGAACAGATTGATGCTTCTCTCTGCAGACACGTTCTCACTGATCTTCTCTTTGATGTACTGGACTGTTCCTTGATTGGTCTGTGATCTACTTCCTGTCTGTGTCAGCAGGCCTCGTAGGAGGGTCTGATTGGTCTGCAGTGAAAGACCCAGGAGGAAGCGGAGGAACAAGTCCAGGTGTCCATTTGGACTCTGTAAGGCCTTGTCCACAGCACTCTGATGGAGACATGGTAAAGTTTTAGACTTCCGAGATGTAGTTGTTTGTTCTTCCATCAGGTTGACTCCAGAGTTGATGAAGGTCAGATGGACATGAAGAGCAGCCAGAAACTCCTGAACGCTCAGATGGACGAAGCAGAACACCTTGTCCTGGTACAGGCCTCTCTCCTCTTTAAAGATCTGTGTGAACACTCCTGAGTACACTGAGGCTGCTCTGATATTGATGCCACACTCTGTCAGGTCTGATTCATAGAAGATCAGGTTTCCTTTCTGCAGCTGATCAAAAGCCAATTTTCCCAGAGACTCAATCATCTTCCTGCTCTCTGGACTCCAGTGTGGATCTGTCTCAGCTCCTTCATCATACTTGACCTTCTTGACTTTGGCCTGAACCACCAGGAAGTGGATGTACATCTCAGTCAGGGTCTTGGGCAGCTCTCCTCCCTCTCTGGTTTCCAACACATCCTCCAGAACTGTAGCAGTGATCCAGCAGAAGACTGGGATGTGACACATGATGTGGAGGCTTCGTGATGTCTTGATGTGGGAGATGATCCTGCTGGCCTTCTTTTTTCTGAACCTCTTCCTGAAGTACTCCTCCTTCTGGGGGTCAGTGAAGCCTCTGACCTCTGTCACCATGTCAACACACTCAGGAGGGATCTGATTGGCTGCTGCAGGTCGTGTGGTTATCCAGAGGTGAGCAGAGGGAAGCAGTTTCCCCCTGATGAGGTTTGTCAGCAGCACATCCACTGAGGTGGACTCTGTAACATCAGTCAGGATCTCAGTGTTGTGGAAGTCCAGAGGAAGTCGACATTCATCCAGACCGTCAAAGATGAACACAACCTGGAAGTCTTCAAAGCTGCAGATTCCTGCTTCTTTGGTTTCAGTGAAGAAGTGATGAACAAGTTCCACCAAGCTGAACTTTCTCTCTTTCACCACATTCAGCTCTCTGAAAGTCAATGGAAATATGAAGAGGATGTCCTGGTTGGCTTTTTCTTCAGCCCAGTCCAGAGTGAACTTCTGTGTTAAGACTGTTTTCCCAATGCCAGCCACTCCCTTTGTCATCACTCTTCTGATTGGTCCATGTCTTCCAGGTGAGGCTTTAAAGAGGTCTTCTTGTCTGATGCTTGTTTCTGGTCTGTGTGGTTTCCTGGATGCTGTTTCAATCTGTCTGACCTCATGTTCATCATTGACCTCTGCAGTCCCTCCCTCTGTGATGTAGAGCTCTGTGTAGATCTCATTCAGAAGGGTTGAGTTTCCTGCTTTAGCAATCCCCTCAAACACACACTGGAACTTCTCCTTCAGACCAGATTTAACTTTACGTCCACAAACTGCAGCTTCATGTCCTGAATGAACAGACAACAAATAAGATGAATGAATAAACTCTCCAATAAATATCCCAACATGTCATTACTCTAAAGAATGAGTGTGTGAATATATCTTGGTTCATCTCTTGAGACATTAGTAAATGTCTAATTTCTCCAGCAGCTTCAATGTTTAGAGTAATCCTCTTACTGCTCTGCAGACAGTCAGCCAGCTCCTCCTGCTTCATTCTCCTCAGGAAATTCACTGTCATCTTCACTAATAAATCTCTGCTGCTCCTCCTCTGCTCTTCATCCTCACCCTCCAACACCTCCTCATCCTCCCTCTGACTCTCTGAGCATTCTGGGTAATCTGGACTCACAACCTTCTGGATTTTCTTCAGCTCGTTTCTTATAAAAGTGATGATGTTGTCCTCCAGCAGCTGGAACAGGAGACGATATGAATGACACAAGCAGACTGAAACCATGGAGACAAACATCAGATCCATGTTGGACACACTGACAATCCACTGGTCTACAAAGAGCAGCATGGACATGATGGAAAGTAGTTGTTGTACATGTACAGACCAGAAAGATGGAGTCCAGCTGTGTCTGATGCTGCTGGGTAGACTGACCACTGAGAACCTCTGAGCTCTGCTGGTGGACTCTGTGGACCAATCATCAACAATTAGCTCTCATCATGTCTGTCCACACAGAGACAACACATTCACACAGCCACAGACACAGTTTGTCTTGCTTTTGGTTTACTGGATTATCCTGCCACACTCTGCAGCTCTTTTTGTTTCCTTCTCTACGTCCTTAATAAACTAAGAGTTTATATTTTCAGTCTCTTCTTGGTCGCATGTTGCTACAAAATCCACGGCTCATAAAGAAGTCAATAATGTCGCCCCAGTTTAACAATATTTGTAGTGTTTTAGAACAGGAACATGAACAAAGTGTTTTTTGATGGCAGGTCTAAGACAGACTCAGTTGTGTCAATGACACCAACCGATTGGAAAAAAGATTATTTTTGATATTATTAATTTAAGCACCATTTGAATCAGAACTTGATAAACTTTCAACTACTTGTCAAGACTCAATCAACTGGTCCTTTTATATACAGTCTATGGTTGACAGTCATTCAATTTCATTCAGTATTGAAATGAACCAAAAAATAAATAAATGAAAAGGCCTGTTTGTCATCACATAAACTTGTTGGAAAAAAAGTTTTGTGGAAAAAATACTTTATTATTTTTATTAATTCTACTTCAACAACATTCAAGAGAAAAGTTGGTTTTCACCATACTGACTGCTTTTGGCTTTTCCATTGAACAATATGTTCTGTCTGTTTATTTCATATTATTTATTTAAGCATCATTTAAGAAAATCATAACTTGATAAACTTTCAACCTCTTGTCAAGACTCAACCAGCTACTGCTCAAAAAAATAACAGGCAGTGTCCTCATAGCTACTGCAGCCATGGATATGGCAGGAAGAAAACGCCATGGAAACTCTACCTGGACAAACAGCCCTGGCACAAAGAAATATATATCCACATTTCTACGTGTTAGATCCCCACAGGTAACAGTTAAGACAGCCTCTCCGTTGTATAGGGTTACGGCTTCACGTCAGCAGAGTATTACTCCAACTGAACTCAGTGATAGCACTACTCAAGCTGTAGGCGGGGTAACTCGCCTGGCTTCTAACCACCCTTAATTCTGACATCTGCCCCGCTTCCTCACGTCCCCCGGAACCACCAGTCAGGGAGGCTTCCCGCAGCTGGGTCCGAAGTTGAGTCCCATCAGTTGTGGTGGCTTACCCCTAATGGATCTGTGCACTTGGTACGTGCCAGGTTATAATTTAAAGGCTAGGCAGGAAGCCCTAGGGACATAAGAATAGTTTTAAGTGGAATCGACTAGTGTGACCAATAAGAGCTAGGTGTCGGAGCCACCATTCAGGTTGCCTATAGTTTTACTGTCTTGATTGCCAGCAAAAAGGAAGAAATAATCGTTAGCAAAGACTTCTGACCTTTAGAGCCAAATTTTATTTGTAGGTTCAGCTTAAGCAATTTGCAACAGCTCAATTAATCACTCCAATCCAAAATCAGACATCTGTTAACATAAGATATGAATATCAAATAATCTATTAAAACTTCAATCATGTAATACCCAATTGGAAATATCCCTATTAGATTCTGTACTAAAAATTGCTTAATCAAAAAGAATTACTCATTAGCCAGGCGGATGAAGTAGGGGTAATGTAAAATGTCCAAAAATCCCTTTTAAGGAAGAACAGGCGTCGAGTGATACACACGGTCAATGCGACCGCACCCACACCCAGTCCATTTACTGCCGCTGAACGAGTTGGTAAAATAGGGAAGTCCCGATGAATGATGATTCTGTCCTTAGGTAAATCCCTAAAATCCTTCACAGATGTATTCCAATTGGTCTCCTCAACCCCGTACAAAGTCCAAGGAGTAGAAATCCAAAGTGTGGAAGATAAACCAATCTCTGACTGCTAGGCAGGGGGAATCCAGACCAAACTTTAAAAGCCAAAATAGCACTGGGTGGGAGTTGGCTCAGTCCGAATGCAGCACAGTTCGAGTCCGAGGTGAAATTCCCGTAAGATACTTCTGTATTTCATCTTTTATACTCTTAAATCGAGACACATCCTATATTCCACACATCACCATGACTAACCATAACCCCAATACTGTTATCCAATATGGGCATTACATTCATGACTTATTAATTAATACTTGGACATTAGTTAGTTTTCTGCACTTTTTCACCAACTGTGTGTACGGACATGTCCTGACCTGACCTCAGGCCATAAGGTTTCAGCTCCCCCTTTTGCCCCCACTGCCTGACATCTGTATTCTGTTTTTCTTATTCTACTCCTGATTTCACAAATATTGGTTACGCTGCTACAACTATTATTCATCTTACATTCTGTGTATAATAATTACTCACTGAAAATCAACATGTTTAATCAGAATCATTCTTCAATCATAGTATTATACTCTTTTATTCTGTTAATTCAAGTTCCGATCATACACTTGGTACCATGCTTTTAAGCTGTTGGTAAGCTGAGATCTTGACTATGACTGTGGCATTTTCTCCAGATTTTAATTCCTTAGTGAATTCTCTGAGCTACTATCGATTGTCATGCCACGATATGACAGAGTTTTGATTTTAGGTGACTTTAACATTCACGTCTCCTGTCCTACAAATACACTAGCGACTGATTTCATGTATTTGGTTCACTCTTTTAATTTAGTGCAATCTATTACCTCCCCAAGACATGTTAAAAATCACACCCTGGATTTACTATTGTCTTTTGGCCTCACACTTAGCAACTTTGTCCTCCATGACATCTGTGTGTCTGACCACAAGGTTATTGATAAACTTTTTGATATTGAGCTTCCCTTACCTACACCAAAACGGCCTGTCCCGATTTGCTCCCGCATAGTGAATTCTAGCACATCTAGCCTGTTCTCAAGTGCCTATGTTGCTGATCCCACAGCCTCTGTTATTGAATCCCTCTCTACTTGTTTAACTACTGAATATTAGACCTCTTCCACACATCATGTCTGTCAATCTTAGATTCCATTGCCCCTCTCAAGACCAAAGCTAGGAGGAAAAAAATGGCTAAATGAATCCAGACTCACTATTCACAGGGAGTGCTGGAGAGCAGAGCGTAAATGGACAAAAGACAAATTGCATATATCGTATGAAATACAGTATATAAAGAACTTCTGATTACATACCAATCCGCTGTTAGAGACACAAAAACAAAATACCTTTTAAATACATCATCAAGAGCAATCATAACTCCAGAATTCTGTTCAACACCATAAACTCTGTTATTTACCCCCTGCTGACTCCTCTATAAACTCCTCCTAAATCACTTGTGACCAGTTTAAAGACTACTTTCTGAACAAAATTGATAACATCAGGGCAAATATTTCACACACTACTAAAATCTCATTGTTGGCCCCGGAGAAACCTCCAGTCTTTAACAACCTTGTCCCTATTTCATTACCCAAGCTCAGACGCATAATCACAAGCATAAAGGCAACTAGCTGCAAACTCAGTGTAATCCCAACAAAATTATTGAAGCAATCATGTGAAGCAATCGGTCTTAGCTTAATGACGATCTTTAACAGCTCTTTAGCCCAGGTGTAGTCCCGTTTTGTTTCAAACATGCCAGAGTCCAGCCACTCCTGGACTATTTAAGACCAATTTTTAAGATTTCCTTTTCATCCAAAGTGTTAGGAAAATAGTTTTTAATCAGATTCTGTCCTTCCTAAATCTGAACAATATGTTTGAAAAATTCCAGTCAGGGTTCCGTGAACACCACAGCACAGAGACGGCTCTTTTAAGGGTAACAGATGACCACCTCTGTGCTGCAGATGCCGGCAAAAGCTCCATTCTAATTCTTTTAAACCTCAGCGCAGCCTTCGACACTGTCGACCACAAAATTCTCCTCCATCGCCTGTTACACTGGGTTGGCATCTCTGGTCCTGCCCTTGATTGGTTCTGCTCCTACATCTCAAACAGACAATTCACTGTTTCCATCGGTAGCTCCTCCTCCACACCTGCAAATATTACATGTGGGGTTCCTCAGGGCTCAGTTTTAGGACCACTTCTCTTCAGTCTGTATATGCTCTAGCTCGGGAAAATTATCCAAAGACACAACATCTCCTTCCATTGCTACGCCGATGACACACAGATCTACCTCCCACTCAATTCTCAAAGTCAGAATGACATCATCTGAATAGAAAATGTTTTGAAGACATCAAAGACTGGTTGGCTCAGAACTTCCTACAGATAAATCAGGACAAGACAGAAGTCTTAGTCTTTGGCCTTCTTTTCTGTTACAGCCCCTCGGCTCTGGAACAGTTTGCCAGAGACTATTAGGAGTTCTGACTCTGTTGAGGCTTTTAAGAGGCACCTCAACACTCATCTTTATTCCCTGGCTTTCAATGGCATTTGATTTGTTTTATTTCCACATCTGGTCACCTTCAATGTTAATAGCGTTTCATTTGTTGACACAGTAATGTTGATCAGTAATTGCATGTTTATATGACATGTTGAATGTTAAGCACTTTGGTGCAAATGCTCTTTGCTTTTTTAAGGTGCTATATAAATGAAATGAAATAAACTAAACTTCTTCACTCCACCCACACACATGTTCTACCTGTCAGTTACCATTCAAACCAGTGTCCTATGATCCAAAGCCTGCTTCTCAAATCAACCTCCACAGGTTAAAGTGGAAACTGTAGAAAGGAGCTAGTCTCCTCTGACTCATGGATGAAGCTGGACACTGGTTTACCTCTCAGGAGCAGAGGGTTGATGTCCTTTAAAATCAATGGCTCGATCTTTGGACCAATCACTGTTGAGGGACACACAGCTGGGGTCTGGACTGATCCTGTTAGAGAAGAAGAATCAGTTCAAGTCTGGTCAGACTGGACAGCTTCCAGATGTAACACATTTACATGAGATTAATGATACTGAAGAGAAATAAACTGGTTATTAAAACTTCTCTGGATCAATAACTGTTTAAACATGAATCAGAAACATGGAGGAAACATTTTACCTCTCAGGAGCAGACGGTCGATGTCGTTTAAAATCAATGGTACGATCTTTGGACCGATCGCTCCTGAGGGAAACACAGCTGGGATCAGATGAATGACTGAAACCAGTCAACCCGTCCTGCAGATGTCTGACTCCCTTCTCTTTGTCCTTCCTCCAGTCCATGCTGCTGAATCCACATCAACTTTCTACCTTCATGTGCAGAGGAAACACAAATCATTCATCTGAACATTAACTGGAATCATTTGTGCTGTAAAAACATCAGCTGATCCTCCACTGATTGGCTCTGATTCTGTCACTTAAAGCTGCTGTGATCCAAACTCTGTAGTGAACATCTTCTCCAAACATGACAGACAGAAACAGTTCGTGAACCCTAACCCTAAGACAAACCAGACTGAGCGTTTATTCAAAGAGCTGAAGAAGAAGAAAAGTCTCCACTCCACACCTGGACACTAGAGACTCACTCAGGTGAGATACTTCCTGGAACCAGTCAGGGCTGCACCTGTGATGGAGGAGGACAGGGAGGAGGGAGGAGGCAGATTTTCACAATAAGAGCACATTTTACAGGATCCAGTTGATTTGAGCTTGTATAATTATTAATATATCATTATTATGAACTTGTTGCTGGTTAAAGATCAGAGTGAACCTGGACTCTGATCTGAACATCTGCTGCTCAATTATTCTGCTCTGATTCAGTTGGAATAAAATAAGAAGAATGACCTTTGATTCACATTTAAAGAGCAGAAACGTTAATTTATGAATCATTTCTAACTGGAAACGTTTCTAATCTGATCATTGAGCTGAAAAGGGTTAAAGTTTCTACTTTCTCTTCTTTAATGAACCTTAATGTCGTCATGTAATGAAGGGATTAAAGTGACTGCACAATGTTCTAGAGTCAAATGTGAAATGTGGAGCAGTCTTCAGATCCTGGAGATGTTGAAACTGGATCAGTGACGTGTGGTGAGACTCAGATTTACAATTATGAACCCAGTGGAACAGCTTCAATTCATTCATTCAACTGGCTGCTTCCACACTAACTGGTTACGTTTCACATCTCTAATGAGCTTCTTTCCACACAAATAGTTCCAAGGTTCATATCTGACCAAAGGAACAATGTCACATCTATTGTGGTTAAGAGACAGAATAAGAGACAGAGAGAGTTTATTCATACTCATTCAACATGAGAGAACCCAGAGAGAAAAACCAACAACTCAAATGGAATCAAATCTATATTATATCCAATAATATTCTGATGATTTGATCCATTTTAATTCAGACTGTTCAACTAAATATCTTCCATCATTCACTACTAGATTGAAGGTTTAACTGTTAGAATGGTTTAAGCTGAGATTTATTACAATCTTCTGTTTTTATCTTTGGAGCAGATAAAAGATCCCAATAAACGGACCAAGGCCGTACAGGTGACTTAGAGAAACATGGCTCAGTTCCACGTGAAGCTCAGCTCACTGCTGCTTGGATTTACTCAGGAAATATGTAAAGTCAGATTCTGATATAAAAATGATTGAAATGACTGGAATCACACAGAAATCACATTTATATCACAGACCAATGGACAAGCAGTAGAATTTATTTCATCATCATTACTTTACATGATGACAGGTCAGACACTGCCTCAGCTGGATCACCTGACCCCATGTCCCTGAACTGTAGAAAGAAGCTGATCTGACAGTACTGGAGTAAAAGTACTTAGTTATTTCTAGAGACAGTTTCAAAAAAACAAGGCCTCAAACAGACAGGTGATCACAGGTGATCTCTAGAAAATGGCGGATCAGTTTCACACTAGGCCTCATCCAGACTCTAACCTTTCAGCTCTGACTCAGTTTAACGTCAAGTTCAGCAGATTTCTGCTGCTTCTGTTGGAGCTGAGCTGCTGACAGCTGATGTTCACCAAGAAAACATTCAAAACTGCTTCATTACCTTCAGACGGAGGTTGACACGGAGAGAAAAACACCTGCGACACGATCCTGGTGAAAGTGAAACTAAACTGAAACCAGGAAACTACATGTCAGGGCAGGTGTGCCCTCCCTCCTTTTTTTTTCAACTGTATATTATTCAGGCCATGAGAGAATGTGTGCAATTTTTCTTTCATTTTATTTTATTATTATTATTTTTACTCAAAATCCAGATGGCCGACAGAGAACCAGAACTGCCAAGTACGTCTGGAATTTTGTGTAAATACTTCCATAGCAGGGCACCACTGAATGTTAAATAAATATGCTGGCATCAAGTAACATCTAAGAATTAATATAACTGTTAAAGTCTCTGGATATTTATTTATTACTAGGAGAAATTGTCACACCGTGGTGAGGGTGTCTTGTCTTGGGGTTGTTTTGTCCTGTCATTTCCTGTTTTATTTTGAAAAGTAACTTTCCCCTCGTTTCAGGTCACTTGCCCTTCCTCATGTGTCTCTGTCTGATTGCCCTAAGTGTTTCCACCTGTCCCCTATTTCCCTCCATGTGTTTAAGTAGTCTGTGTTCCCCTTGTCTTGTGCCAGAGTGTTATCGTCTTCAACCTGTTCTCGTGCCTTTGTCTTCAACCAAAGAAGTTTCAAGTAAGCCTGTGAATCCTCTCGAAGAGAGAGTTTTTGTTTGTTTAGTCTTTTCTTAGTTAGATCCTCAGTCATTATTTATATAGTTATTTTTTGATTTGTTACTTTGATTTGAGTTTTCCTCCTTCTGGAGAGTTTTTTGTTTTCACTGGTCAGATTAGCGTCTAGGTTTTTCGTGGCCTTTTGTTTTTCCCTCTGTGAGGGATCTCTGAGGAATCCAAATAAAGCCATTTTGTCATCTCTGCATTCTGAGTCCTGAGTCCTGCTTTGAGTCTCGGCCTGACAGAAATATGTAATCATGTGAGTGGATAATTTTTAACTTGAAAAAAGTTCAATTGCCTCATTCATTTCAATCCTTGATGTTTTCAGGAAAGTTATTTCTCTCACCTTTAAAAAATCACACGAATAGATATAAAATATAATAAAACATTAAAAATAAAAGATGCATATGGACAGTAGTGGAAATGGTGCAGGTCAGATTATTAGTTTAATGGAACAGATCGACCAACATACTTACAACTTTTTGGTCTCTTGAATGTGAATACCTGTACAACTCACAACAGTGCAACTCTTTTAAAACACGTACCTTAAGCCATGCAATGAGTTAACTTTTTTTTTTCTAAATGGTGTCATTTTATTTTAATGTCATTTTTTTTTAAATTGTAGCCTACATGGTCTTTAACCATGTAGGCTTCATAAAAACTTCCACAAATTCATTTTCCAGCCCTAAAAAGTAGCTTAGCGTAGGCCCACTAGTTAAACAGTTAATAGCCCAACAATGAAATCAGAATGCTGCCGCTGACTCATTTTTCATGTTGGTGAGTGGTGGCTCTGCATTTTCAAATATGGATTCTCTTGGTGCACAGTTACATTGACATAACATAGGATCAAAGTGTGACTTCTTTTCATTTCTCTATTTCTTCCCCTCACATTCTCAGGCCCACCCTTTTCGTTTTCCACCAGTGTTATCCATAAGGCATCATCCTACGGAGGAGTATTAGGGCCACTCATGAGAAAAGAAATGAGATCAGATTTTATTTTTTCATTATGCACTTTAACCAAAAAATGAGAAATTTGTCAACATACAAACCAGCATCTGTATTCATGGGCAACGATCTTTGGCAGGCAAGATGGATAACTGTGTGCGCTTGTTGGGAGGGAGTGTGCCGTGAGCATTGTTTGTTCAGTCCTGGTGTGCACTCATAACATCTCAGGGTACTGGCTGATGAAACAAAAAATGGTGGCATAAAGAAGAGTTAAGTCTAAGTCCCTTGTCTTCAAAGCACAAGCATCAAATCTGCACTAAATACAGGAAGCAAATTGAAAGTGTAGTACTTATTTTTTTAAACCTCGAAAAGAACAAAAAAAAACTTGCCTTTGGGGAGAAGCACAATCCTAAGGATTAGTGTGGGGAGAACCATTGGTTTTGGCAGGTTAATGCTCTTCAAAGAACTGGGGTTATTCCTTAAGTTCTCTTTCATAGCATTGGTTTTGTGTTTCCCTGTGGGAAAACACTAACTCCATCACAGATGAGCCTGATGAGGGTGGTGTCATCAAACTTCAGGAGCCCGACAGACTCGTGACTCGCGACCATAATGTGTCATGTGTCATACTTCTGTCCAAAGCTGGAAACAAACATCATTTCACAAAACATAGACCTGTCTCCATGCAACCACAGCTCTCAGAAATACTGGAAAAACTCTTCAACAACAGATTGGACACATTCTTAGAAAAATATTAAATACTTGCAGAGAATCAGTATGAGCTTAGGTCAAACAGACCAACATCATTAGCAATAATGGAGGCAATGGAAGACATCAGAAATGCTAAATTGCAGGCAATATTCTGTTGGGATATTTATTGATTTAAAAGAGGCTTTTGATACAATCAACCATGAAGTACCAATCAAGAAACTGGAAAGATACGGTATTAGGGGAATAGTGCTGGATTTGTTCAGTTATTTAAGCGGGAGGCAGCAGTTTGGGAAATTGGGTGGCTGTGTTTCATCATGTTTGGACATTGCTTGTAGTCTGAATACGGAGCCACCAGTCAGACAATTTCAGTAGCATAAGTGTTTCCAGGTCACATACAGATTATATTCAGCACATACAAGATTCAAAATATTAAAGAATAGGAAATAGTGTTAACGAGGTGACCCGTGAGCGGCTGGATGACGTCCAAGAAAAGTTTAGGGAACGGTCAGGTTTCCTGGTTCTCTTTCTTTTTATTAATCAGTACCCAGCAATAACAGCAACAGCAAAGGGTGAAATGTCTCTTGTGGTCCGACCTGCAACACAGACAGATGTTAACTGGTGCCACCGGATTAATTACTGGACTCTTCCACTTTACAGGTAAATTTACATATTTATCACATGGCTAACTCACCATCGACAAATCTTCAATGTCTCCTGCACACATAATATTTACATGACTCCATTTTGCTCCTGTCATTATCCCTAAAACACCTCTAAGATATAAATACAATGAATAGAAGAAAAAAATTCAACAAGTCCAGCTGACCTTATTCAAAATCTGAAACTCTCTCGCAGCCCATCCAACAACCCTGATCAACACACAAGACGAATTATTTCTTCTTTTTATTTCATGAACAGAGCAATATGTTATAATCCGGCTCAAACGTTGGTCAGATAAATGAAGAATAAAACATAATTTAAATCACATGCTTTTGTTTTATTAGTTGTGATTACTTTTTTAAATTAAAATATTTAACCATAAATATTTGATGGTTACTTAAAACCTAATTACAAAATAGAAAATGACCTGTCGCGGCCCACACTTTGGGAATCACTAGTATCTAAGACTGGTGGGGGTGAGGGTGTGATGCTGGGTCAAACTCAGATGAAGCAGCAGAGCTTTAAAGTTTATTGTTGCATTGCATATTTAATTTTGTTAACATGAAATATTATGTATTGTGGAAAATCTGTGGAAAATGTGTTTCTCAGTTAAAGACTAAAGTCCATTAATGCCTGTTTGTCCCTGTCCTTTGTCCCTATGAATATTCCAGACCCGTTGTCAGTCCTAGGCTCCAGTCTCCAGGTGTGAATGGTTCCTAGTGGTTTTTACCATCAGAGTTTAAACTTCCTCCAGTCTCTTAGAACTGAAGAAGAGACTCAGATGAAATGTCTTCTCTAAACTCTAAAGTCCAGAGGACTTTTTTATTCTCTCTCTTTAATTAAAGGTCTCTCTCTTCTCAGGACTCAGAAAACAGGGTTAACCATGAGAGAACGTTGTACCTGCTTGGATTCTGCTGACAGTGCAAACGTGTGCTGGTTTGTATGAGCCCATGTTCTGTTTGTGCAGGGTCTCTGGCACTGAGCTGTGAAGTAAAGCCTTGGTCATGTGGAACCGTGTCTTCTCTGTTTTTACTCACAGGCTCCAGTAAAAAGACTGGAGCTAATCGGTCTGACAGAGGCCCTGGAAGTTTAGATGCACGGTGGGTTTTCAATCAACTCTCAACCAAAAGCATTAGCAGATGCTTAAATCAGCTCTAGTGTATTTCATGCATAGTGGTCACTACAGTGGACAGCTGTTCAAAAGATGTTCTTTTGTATATGTGTATATGAGTGCATCATATCAACCAACACAGTGGACGCGTGTGCGTCACTTCATATACTTAACATTGATCGGTCTGTCAGTGGAAGTTCAATTTTTTATTTTTTTTACTCAAAATCAAGATGGCCGACAGAAAGTCAGAAATGCCAAGTATGTCAGGAATTTTGTGTAATCATTCATTCATTTCAATCCTCTATATTTTCAGGAAAAGTCATTTTGCTCTCACCGTAAAAAATCATGTATAGATATGAAATATAATAAAATATTAAAAATAAAAAGATGTACATGGACAGTAGAGGAAATAGCGCAGGTCAGATTATTAGTTTAGTGGAACAGATACAGAATGGAGCTCAGTGACGGTAGAGAAGGAACCAGACTAGTCCTGTATGAATGAATTAAAGAATGTTTAGTTAACAAATAATGAGCAACACTGAAGGAGCTAAATGTAACACATTCCTGAAGATAAATATTAAAACTAAATAGTGAAATGTTTTATATTCAGTAACAAGAAATACATCTGAGGACAATTTACTAATTTTAAACATTTTTAAGGTGTTGGTGTCGCTGCATTTCCTCTAATCGTCCACCAGGTGGAGACAGAACAGCGACAGAAGGAAAAAGCTGCAGCAGAGAAGAAGATCCAAGATGGCGGCTCACCATCAGTCCCATGACAAAATAAATAAATAAATTGTAACGATTCCATTTTTAGAAACAGGAAATGAAAATAGACCCATTTCAAGTTTGGCTTAAATATTTTCTACCTCGATAAAGAAAAATGTGTAGTCTGGGTCTGTTTTCACATGCACTTGAACTTTATTCCTGTCTTTAACCAACCAGAGTCTTAGTTGAACCTTGTATCTGTGTGTTGTTTCCTTGCTGGGCCTGAATAGGAGCATTTTATGTCCACTGTTGATCCCGTTGCAGCACAGATCTGAATAGAAGTGAAACTCATCAGCCAGTCTGAACCTGCACCACTGGAACACAGAGAACATCAGGGATGAACATCACACTCAAACAGACAAAGAGTGACACAATTTTATTCAGACTTTATTAACATCATCTGTTTATCATTTCATTGATAATACACAGCATCTTCATCATTTCTGTGTCTTTCAGCTTAAGTTTGTTATGTTTCCAGTAAAACTATTGTGGACCCTCTCATTCATTCTAACCCTAACCACTCCCCCCTCCCCCTTATTTAACTCGTGTCCATCCTCTCATGCCTGGGCCGGACTCTATCTCTGGACCTGACCCTCGTAGAGCCTGTATGACGCCACCGTTGGACAGATGGACCCTGAATTAGTGCAGTTGGAAGTAAACCTGCAGGTTTTTGTTAAATTCAGGAGCTGTTTTATTGCACAAAGTCTCTTTATGAGGGACTATTGCGCCCCTTAGAGGTGGTTGTGGAATTTTGAAATGGCCACCAGGGGAAAGCCTGCTACTGGAAACCCCATGTGCATTTTCAATCCTTTATTCTTTTATTATGTCCCCTTTAATGAGGTTTTTCCTTTTAAATATCTGCAGCGCACTCCACTTCCTGGTCTGTTGCATTCTGGGTACTGCAAACATCTCCTTTCTGTTGGTTCTTTTTCGCGGCTTTTTGCATTTAAAATTTCAGTGTCTTACATTGTTGTACTCGTCTCACTGTTTCCATTTATCACTTCCATTTTTATACTTTTTCATCATAGTTTTCTCATTTTGAAAAGTCAACAGGTTGAACCGTGACTGTGTGACCTGTTCCCTGCAGTGACCACTTCTCAGACAAGCATTAATTTAAGTTTTTATGTAAATGTTTAAAGTAATAGTGTTTGTTTTATCACCACTTCCTGGAGCTGTGCGGTGTATGGAGCACAGGAGTGGTCGGGCCATGAAGTGTCAGAGGAGGAGAACTGAACTTCGCTCTGATTGGCTGGACTGGGGCTACCTAGCGGTGCTAACGAACAGTCTTAGCTGGTCAGGTGGTGAGTTGATTTTTTTTCTCTTCTTCTCGTCATGCACATGACTCATGGCTCTGAGTCATTTAGGCCTTAAGGTCACTCAAACCTCCTCTCCTTTATAACAGTTAGCCTAGTGGGGGCTAATTTCATGAAGTATTGGGTATTGGTAGCACCTGGTTATACTCTAATTCTTTAATGGCTCTCTGCAGGCTTAACACCTTTGAAGACCACTCAAACCTGCTTAGCAGTTAGCCTAGCAGATGCTAATTTTAGACTGGATTATTAAAAGCACCTTAAATAGCAATAATGATAATAAAACCTTTAATAATAAAGCTTAAATACTAAAACCTTTATTATTATTATTATTGTTATTATTATTATTATTATTATTATTATTATTACTTTAGTGTCTGGATGTAACTAGAGCTGTGATTGGTCCTCTGGTTCTCACACTTGGAACAACCTATAAACTATTATAAAATAGAAACATCTGGTCCTTCTCCTTGAATTTAAAGGTCTTATGAGCTCAGTGGTGAGTGAATCAGTTGTCACTTGTCGATGCTTCTAGGTTTTATCTGGTAATATCTGGTAGTTTTACTCATTCATGTCCCATGTTTAGGTTTTTATGTCTTGTCCATTCATTGAAACATTGTAATTTTGTGCGACTTTCTTGGCCAGGTCTCCCTTATAAAAGAGATAATTGATCTCAACGGGACTAACCTGGTTAAATATGGGTTAAATACAATACAAAATGATGAGATTGTGCTGACAAGACCAGACCTGGTCATCATATCATATAATGTCATATAATGAAACAGACCTGAGTTTGTAGATGGTTCTAGTAGAAAGAATCCAGATGTTACAGACGTTACAGACCATACAGTGGTAACTCCAGCAGAACCACGACCTAAACATGACTCAGCTCAAGCAGCAGAACTAGTAGCACTCACTAAAACTAACAGGAAAAGACAAAACTACCAACATTCATACTGACGGTCAATAACAATGGAAGAACTGAGGTATGACAACATCAGCTGGAAAACCTGTTAACCACAAAGGCTTAATGTGAGACTCACTGGCTGCAATGACACTACCTAAACTTAGAAATCTGTAAATGTGCAGCACTCACTAAAGGAACTGATCCTGTCTGGACAGGAAATCACAAAGCAGATGTAGAAGCTGTACCTGCTAGACTGCATGTATCGACTCCTTACTGCAAGTAAAACCTTTAACCCTTATACTGTGTTAGTGTCAAAGTTAATCTGTTTGCAAGTTAAAATGTGTTTTTATAGAGACAAGGCTTCGTGATCTCCTCAAGAACAGATGTTTTAACACTACAAAAGATCATAGAAAATGGGTTAGTTGCTGTGTGGATCAAATCTGGCTCAATTTGCTCTTTTTTAGATGAAAATGACTGATGGATTCACTATTCATTCATTCAGGAATAATGTTGTCATTCTCAGTCCAGCATGGTTCCACACTACAATGGACCTCATGCATGAATGAGACAACGTTTACAAACCCTCAGACCTCCACATCCCTCTCAGTGGATTTAGAAGTTACAGTACCTGACACCACTGTCTCTGGTTCTGATCCACTGCAGACCAGGAGCATAGAGATGCTCTGACCCAGTCATCAAAGTCAAATTATTCCACTGGAACATTTCTCCAGAACCTGAGAACCAGTGGTCATAATGTTATGGCTGATTAGGCTGATGAACGTGTACACTAATAGAGTGTAAATCTCTTTAAACGATGCCTCTAGGAAACCACCTCAATGATGCTAACAAAGGGAAGCTATGCTATGCTGGAAGAAGCTGAAGTTTCCTTCATGTTTCATCCTCTGAAGGAAACATGTGACTCTGATCCTGTCCAGTTTGTTTATCACATCCTAGAAAACACTTGAGATAATTAACAGTCAGCGAGATAAAAACATGGCCGTCTCTAGATGAACCAGAAACTGGTTACACTGATGTCCATTAACATCTTTTTAATTAACAGTTGTAATCATCAGCTAACTCACACTGCTAACTCTCCAGGAGCTAATCCATGTTCAGCATCATCCTATAACTTCTACTGGTCATCACCTGGATGCTTCTTTTTGACACAGAACGTCCTCCCACAGTTTTACAGTGTATGATAGAAACTGTGTTGGTCACTGCCCCCCAGTGGTCACTGTCAGGAACTGCAGTCCACATCCCATAATACTGATGATCATTGACTGCTGTATTTTAGCTCTAATGTTCATCATGCTGATAATGAACACACATTACACTGATAGACTGATTGATCACTACCCTCTGGTGGCCACACACAGAAATTGTAGCTAAATAACACTGTAAAAAAATGACGGTTTAAAAATATGGGGCACATTTAAGCTAAAAAGAATGTTAAAGGTTTAATATGGCATCATTTTAAAACTTTTATGTTAAAATTGTAACAACACAATAACATTTTAAAACACCTTAAACTATTTTAAACCTTTGATACTGCCTAAAGATCTTAACACTACTTTGAAACTTTAAAACATCTTTCTCCATCTGTAATGGATGGTGTTGTCTTGTTGCCTGGTAACAATCATAAAGTCTCAGTGAAGAATTTGTGAGATTCTGTACTAAAACGTCATATATGTTGAACACGCAGTAAAAACATCTGACAAATATGATACGAAGAAATAAACCATAAAAAAATGGAAGATGTACTGTAAAAAATATAACTATGAAATACACTGTAAAAAATATAACCATGAAATACACTGTAAAATAAACTACAATCAGATACACTGTAAAAATAACTATCATGTGATCTGATGAAGATGAAGATCTGATGGAGTCTCTGGTTTGACTGTGAGCTGTTTCTTTGCTGTCGTCTCTAAACTCACCAGTTCCTACAGTTCACCAGCAGCTATAGAATCAGGAAACACTCAGCTCCTCATCTGACAAATCCAACCAATAATCAAAGACACATGAAGCAGATGCTGCTCTGATCCAATAAACGTGTGGATGAAGGAGGAGGAACGTAACCAGGAGGAGACAATATTTGGTTTGTGTCTGAATCATTGATGAGGGACTGGACTTGATTTGTTGGAGCTCTGTGAAGAGTTGAAGTGCAGCTCTGTTGGTGGTCTTAAATGGAGACCTTGTGGATGAAGCTCTCCTCTCCACCTCCCAGTAACATGGTCCAGTCAGAGTCTGCTTCAACCTCTGGATCATCAGGACACAGCTCATCCTCCTGTTTCTCACCATGACCTCCACCTGTAGAGAGGAGGAGAAAGAAGAGAGGAGGTGAAGGAGTGTTTCCAGAGACTCCCTTCATCATCACATCTAGTAGAAAGAGCAGCAGGGACTTGAGTCCTGTTCAGAGCAGCAGTGGAGCAGCTGTGGAGCTCAGCCAGCTTCCTTTCAGCTTCATGTTAACGTGTTGGGGTGAACACACACAGACCTGCAGAGACTTTAAGCATCAAGTCTGTTTCCTCTGCAGATTTCACTAAGAAACTGCTGAGAGTCCTGAACGCTTCATTACTGCACCAACACTTTAGTGATGGATTTACTGCTGCTCCATGGAAACAAAGATCAGCTGACTAAGAAACTCATGGTTACTAAATGTAATGCTGCTTCTGTGATGTGCAAGTTTCAGTCAGACTGATCTCAGAGCTGTCATCAGTTGTTGATCAGATCTGATGAATGACCACCACTGTCTCTATACATCTTGGAAGGCTGTCAGCTGGAATCCAGCTTTATTTCCTGGACACATCAACACAACAACAACAGTCGTCTTCACATCAACTCAAACAAATGATCACAACAAGCTTCTGGCTCATCTGATTGGCTGACTGTTGTCTCTCTCTCTGTCTTTCTGTCCAATCCTGAAGCCTGTCTCTATTCTCCTCTCACAGCTTCACTGAGAAGCTGCAGGTTTACAGGAAACACTGGATCTTTGATACTGTGTTTAAGACGATACTGATGAAAGCAGCATGTACTGACTGGAACCCTCTACTCACTCCAGAGTCTCCAGTTTATAGTCTGGACTCTTCACAAGATCAAGAAGCTGCTTCACATCTGAATCCTTCAGGTTGTTGAAGCTCAGCTCCAGATATTTCAAATGGGAGGGGTTGGACTTCAGAGCTGAGACCAGAGAATCACAGCTGATCTCTGACAAACTGCACCTCATCAACCTGAATAAAGAATAAAAGATGTGAGTTTACAAAGTTCCTGTTGAAATCATCCAGAGTTTCATCATGTGTTCAGAGCTGAAGGTTCAGAATGAACAAGTTTAAAACCTGGAAACTCCAAACAGGTGAATCCAACAGGAAGCAGCTTCAAACAGTCAAATAGAAGAAGAGAAGAAGAACTCTCATTAATATTAATGACAACATGCTGCTGCTTCAATGAAGACGTGGCTCCATCTCTACAAGCACAACTAAAAACCCTCAGACATTTATTTCACTTTCTACTCAAAGTTCAGAGAAACTCAGATGAAAACGGGACATTTCACATTTTTAAAATCTGATGATTGAAGCCTCTGTTTGGATAAAGTAGATCCTTTTTTCACATATAATCAACATGTAAATCCATGTTTCATCAACCCTGTTACTAACATATCAAGTTCAGTTTGAAAAGCTTTTAAATCCATATTCAGAACTAATCTGATCAACTATTAAATATTAAATGACACTTGTTACGTTAAGTGTGTTTGTAAAACTAAAATCTTAATGATTTGTCTTTTCCATGAATGAATAAGCTCATTTACAATCAACTCTTTCACAGCAACTTCAGTTTGAAGAAAAACTTGAAGTAAAATAATTAAAAGCACATTTTCTTTGAGTGGATTACTGGCTGCTTTGACTTTATATCTAGAATGTGTTGATTTTACATTTGTCTCATCATTTTTAAATGACAGTAGAAAACTATGTATGTAACAGGCCGACACCAGTTAATGAACTGGTTCTACTGCTTGTTTCAGTTCTATTATGAGAGCAATAGAGTTCTAATAGGACATTAATAATCCTTTCATTCACAATGACTCAGATATTTAGGATATTTATTGAGGTTTAGTCATAAAGCCAATGAAACATGATGAAGCCATAGATGTAAATGTGAAGGGATTTAACTGATGACATGATGAATTCAGTTAGAATCTGTTTATCATGTTTGGCCTCAACAGCAGAAACTAAATCCTGATATTTTTCTGCTGGAACCCTTGAGTTCAGATAGTGGTGCCCTAACAACAGCAGTGAACTGCTGCATTCAGCAACAACACAACAATGAAGCTTCTCATCCAACATCATCCGATCACTAAACTGGTTCAACTCACTATTTGACAAAGTGGGCTCAACATTTTAGAGACTAAACTATTTCAATCATTGTCAGCTTCATCAATGAGGTCATAGAATGGTCAGTTGGTTTTAACGTGAAACAACATGAGCTGAAACTGAAGCTGGAAATCAAGAGTGTCAGAGTTTCAGAGTCAATCAATCCAGTGGAGGATTTTTCTTCTTCTATGAAGCTTTGAAATGTGGAGCTCAACATGGCTCTGCCACAGTCAATGGACTAAAGCACAGAAGAAAAAAGCAGACTTTACCATGAAGATCCTCAGTGTGGATCAGTAGAATATCAGCCTGATGTCACCACAACTTTACCATCATATTCATCTCAGCACACAAAGAAAACATGGAGTCTGACCTCAGAGTCTCCAGTCTACAGTCTGGACTCTCCAGAAAACCACACAGCTGCTTCACTCCTGAATCCTTCAGCTTGTTGTGACTCAGGTCCAGATGTTTCAGATGGGAGGGGTTGGACTTCAGAGCTGGTCCCAAAGAATCACAGCTGATCTCTAACAAACTGCAGTAAATCAACCTGAATAAAGAATAAAAGATGTAGACTAAAGCGACAATCTTCTCATGTTTAAAATCAGTCAGAAAAAAGCTTCATATATCCCTGAGGGAATGTAATTCGGATGGCAAAGAGCGGTACATGGGGCAAAAGCAGCACATTGTATGCAATGGTAGGCCTGCTGCCTGTAACAAGAGTATTGCACCAGTAAAACTTAAATAAAACTTTACTGTTATTGTAAGAATTAAATCCATTCAAACTATTTATTCAAAGCCTCCAACTAGAATAAGAATCGATGGCATTCATGTTCTCTGCCTCCTGATCCTCTTGTTCTTCTTTTCTCTCTATCTTTTCTGTTTCTACCCAGCTGGTCTTCAGCAGATGGTTCCTCCATAGGAGCTGGTTCTGCTCAAGGTTTCTTCCTGTTAAAGGGAGTTTTTCCCTCAGGCTGATCTGGAGGTTTCAGGTTGGTTTTTGTGAAGCGTCTTGAGACAATTTGTATTGTTATTGGCGCTATATAAATAAATCGAATTGAACTGAATTGAATTGAATTTCAGTCCTAATCATTTCTTTATCTTGTAGTAGTTAGACCCTGTTCTTCTCATCCTGCTCTGTAGATACTTTCTGTCTGTTTTACCTCTGCCTGGTTTTAGACCTGAAAGAAGAACTTTGTGTTGAACATCTTTTAAAGGAATAATCACCAGCTGTGTTCTTCTGGGTTCAGTAGTGAACCTCCACCCTGACCCCGAGGCCCCTATAAGCCTACACCTTCAGGCTAGCCTACACCTTCAGAGAGTGCCAGTGCTCTGGAAAACATCCTGCCTTGTCCCAGTGCCCAAAAAAGGACGAGCTGCTGCACTGGAGGACTACAGGCCGGTAGCACTGACCTCTCACATCATGAAGGTCAAGGAGAGACTGGTTCTGGCTCACCTCAGACTGCTGGTGTGCCCATCACAAGACCCCCTGCAGTTTGCATATCAGCCCCATGTTGGGGTTGATGATGCAAGCATCTACTGCAAAAAATTCTACAGATGAATGAGAAACACATTGAGATGGAGCAGGCTCATCGCACTGGAGATCCTAAGGCAGGAAACCGACACAGACCAATTGTTGTCAAGTTTCTCAGATGGAAAGACAAGGAGGCTATCATGGCAAGAGGAAAAAAACTGAAAAACACTAACATCTACCTCAATGAGGACTACTCCGAAGCAGTATGGCTGAAACGAAAAGAACTCATCCCAAAGATGAAAGCTGAAAGAGCCAAGGGGAACATTGCTTACATCCGCCATGACAGACTCATTGTCCACCCTCCCTCCCAAAGAAATGCTGAAGATGAAATGTTAACAAATCTCAGATGTCCACACTGACATATGCAGATTCACGCAAACAGGAGGTATGTGAATCCTTTTAGCACAACATTCTGTTACTGTCAGCATTGCCAAAAAAGGGCTCAGAATAGCCCATGTAAACATATGTAGTTTAAGAAATAAAGTGCAGGATGTCGACAACCTGTTAACATCAGGAAAAGTTCATATCCTGGTCATTTCTGAAACTCATTTAGATAATTCATTTGATGACACTACAGTAGAAATACAGGGATATACAGTAGTATATATAGGAAAGATGGAGACAATGAAGGAGGGGGCGTTGCAATCTACATTCAGAACCACATCCCTGTTAAAGTCAGAGAAGATTTAATGTCATGTGATGTTGAAATGCTCTGGCTACAGGTTCACTTGCTGCATTTAAACCCCATTTTGGTAGGATGCTGTTACAGGCCACCAAGCTCTAACAGTCAGTATCTGGATAATCTGTGCGAAATGTTTGAAGGAGCATGTGATGAAAATAGAGAAATATATATTCTGGGAGACCTGAACATAAATTTTTTGGCAACAAAATGTCCTCTGAAACACAAAATCCTTAATGTAACCAGAGCCTGTTATCTTACTCAAGTTATTGATCAACCCACAAGGGAGCACACTAACAAGTCAGGAACTCAGGTCTCTACATGCATTGATCATATTTATACTAATTCTGTTGAACTCTGCTCCAAGGCTGTAACTGTTCCCATCAGCTTCAGTGATCACAATTTGGTAGCCGTATCAAGCAGAGCCAAAGTTCCAAAAGCAGGGCCAAAAATTGTTTTTAAACGATCATATCTAAGTCTTTCTGTCCAGACTCATATGTAGCTGACGTCAGAAACATTAATTGGTCCAAAGTCAATAAACAAATAGATTTAAATATGGCACTTAATGGTTTCAATGAACTATTGGTTCCAGTGATGGACAAGCATGAACCTATCAGGAAGCTGACTGTCAGAGCTGTTAGGGCCTCTTGGGTGGATGATGAATTGAAAGCACTCATGAATCAAAGAGATAATGCAAAAGATGTGGCAATTAGGTCTGGCTGTGTGGCTGATTGGCAAAATTATCGGAAACAAAGGAATTATGTCACTAAACTTAATAAAAAGAAGAAAAAAGCGTATTATAGATCTAGGATAGATGACATAAAACATGATGGAAAGAAGCTCTGGAGCACTTTATATAACATCATGGGAAAGAAGAACAATCCCACTCCGTCATTCATTGAAGCTGAAGGGTCTTAAACCGATAGACATAGCCAATTATTTTAATAATCACTTTATAGGAAAAGTCTGTAATCTAGTTAAGTAAATGCCAACAGCTTGCAGGAAACCATCATATTCATGTATACAAGATATAATAATGAAAGATAAGAACTGCACCTTTAAATTTTATAAGGTGACAATAGAGGAAGTGCAGAAACTACTTTCATCCATATAGACCAAGAAGCTGCCTGGAATTGATAACTTGGATGGAAAGCTGTGAAAGCGGAGCAAAGTGGTCTCTTCTTAACACAACTCCACTGTTGAGCTGACACTAATATGAAGCTTCAGCAGTCTGACTGACACTAATCAAACTTCCTCTTTGAGTTCCTTTCCCTCCACTGCAGCTCAGCAGGAAACACTGTGGAAACACAAACTGATACTGACTGGATGTGCTGAAGAACAAGATGAGTTGAAGATCAACACAACACAACAACACTGTGGATGTTGTCCTCCATCTGGTCTGATTGGAGTCAGACTATAAGGGGATTTGTCCACAGACAGTATGGACAGAAAGAATGATTAGTGACACCAAGAACTCTGTTAATGTCAACACATGTGAAGACTGGACTTGATGTGGTTTGTGATCAGATCCACCACCGATGACTGAGGAGATACCTGCTGATGTTCAGGTACATGATGCTCCTTCATTTCAACTCTTTAAGCTCCTTTTCTATCTGACAGTCCTGACAAGAGAACTCATCTAAACTGGATCTCCATTCTTCAGAAGCCTGACAAGAAAAGACATGAAAACTGACCTCAGAGTCTCCAGTTTACAGTTTGGACTCTCCAGTCCAGCAGACAGATGCTTCACTCCTGAATCCTCCAGGTTGTTTTCACTCAGGTCCAGAAGTTTCAGATTAGAGGACTGTGAGCTGAGAACTGAAGACAGAGCTTCACAGCTTCTTTCTGAGAGGTTACAGTAACTCAGTCTGAAGAGACAATGACAGAAAACCCTTTAACTTTGCGACCAGCTGACAGGTTGATGTGTATTTATTGAGGATGAACTTACAGAGCTTTGTTGGAGGCTTTGACTACTGGCAGCAGCCTCAGAAGAGCCTCCTCTGAAGCAGAGTATTTCTTCAGGTCAAACTCATCCAGATCTTCTCCTGATGACAGTAAGATGAAGCCCAGAGCTGACCACTGAGCAGGAGACAGTTTATCTGTGGAGAGATGTCCTGATCTCAGGGACTGTTGGATCTCCTCCACTAGAGAACCATCATTCAGTTCATTCAGACAGTGGAACAGATTGATGCTTCTCTCTGCAGACACATTCTCACTGATCTTCTCCTTGATGTACTGGACTGTTTCCTGATTGGTCTGTGGGCTACTTCCTGTCTGTGTCAGCAGGCCTCGTAGGAGAGTCTGATTGGTCTGCAGTGAAAGACCCAGGAGGAAGCGGAGGAACAAGTCCAGGTGTCCATTTGGACTCTGTAAGGCCTTGTCCACAGCACTCTGATGGAGACGTGTTAGTTTTTTAAATAGTTTAGACCACAGAGATGTAGTTTGTTGTTCTTCCATCAGGTTGACTCCAGAGTTGATGAAGGTCAGATGGACATGAAGAGCAGCCAGAAACTCCTGAACACTCAGATGGACAAAGCAGAACACCTTGTCCTGGTACAGGCCTCTCTCCTCTTTAAAGACCTGTGTGAACACTCCTGAGTACACTGAGGCTGCCCTGATGTCGATGCCACACTCTGTCAGGTCTGATTCATAGAAGATCAGGTTTCCTTTCTGCAGCTGATCAAAAGCCAGTTTTCCCAGAGACTCAATCATCTTCCTGGTCTCTGGACTCCACAGTGGATCTGTCTCAGCTCCACCATCATACTTGACCTTCTTGACTTTGGCCTGAACCACCAGGAAGTGGATGTACATCTCAGTCAGGGTCTTGGGCAGCTCTCCTCCCTCTCTGGTTTCCAACACATCCTCCAGAACTGTAGCAGTGATCCAGCAGAAGACTGGGATGTGACACATGATGTGGAGGCTTCGTGATGTCTTGATGTGGGAGATGATCCTGCTGGCCTGCTCCTCATCTCTGAACCTCTTCCTGAAGTACTCCTCCTTCTGGGGGTCAGTGAACCCTCTGACCTCTGTCACCATGTCAACACACTCAGGAGGGATCTGATTGGCTGCTGCAGGTCGTGTGGTTATCCAGAGTCGAGCAGAGGGAAGCAGTTTCCCCCTGATGAGGTTTGTCAGTAGCACATCCACTGAGGTGGACTCTGTAACATCAGTCAGGATCTCAGTCTTGTGGAAGTCCAGAGGAAGTCGACACTCATCCAGACCGTCAAAGATGAACACAACCTGGAAGTCTTCAAAGCTGCAGATTCCTGCTTCTTTTGTTTCAGTGAAGAAGTGATGAACAAGTTCCACCAAGCTGAACTTTGTCTCTTTCACCACATTCAGCTCCCTGAAAGTCAATGGAAATATGAAGAGGATGTCCTGGTTGGCTTTGTCTTCAGCCCAGTCCAGAGTGAACTTCTGTGTTAAGACTGTTTTCCCAATGCCAGCCACTCCCTTTGTCATCACTCTTCTGATTGGTCCATGTCTTCCAGGTGAGGCTTTAAAGAGGTCTTCTTGTCTGATGCTTGTTTCTGGTCTATGTGGTTTCCTGGATGCTGTTTCAATCTGTCTGACCTCATGTTCATCATTGACCTCTGCAGTCCCTCCCTCTGTGATGTAGAGCTCTGTGTAGATCTCATTCAGAAGGGTTGAGTTTCCAGCTTTAGCAATCCCCTCAAACACACACTGGAACTTCTCCTTCAGTCTAGATTTAACTTTATGTCGACAAACTGGAGCAAAATGTCCTGAATGAACAAACAACAAATAAGATGAATGAATAAACTCTCCAGTGAATATTCCAACATCTCATTGCTCTAAAGAATAAGTGTGTGAATAAATCTTGGTTCATCTCTTGAGACATTAGTAAATGTCTCATTTCTCCAGCAGCTTCAATGTTTAGAGAAATCCTCTTACTGCTCTGCAGACAGTCAGCCAGCTCCTCCTGCTTCATTCTCCTCAGGAAGTTCACTGTCATCTTCAGGAATAAATCTCTGCTGCTCCTCCTCTGCTCTTCATCCTCACCCTCCAACACCTCCTCATCCTCCCTCTGACTCTCTGAGCATTCTGGGTAATCTGGACTCACAACCTTCTGGATCTTCTTCAGCTCGTTTCTTATAAAAGTGATGATGTTGTCCTCCAGCACCTGGAACAGAAGACGATATGAATGACATAAGCTGAAACCATGGAGACAAACATCGGATCCATGTTGGACACACTGACATCCACTGGTCTACAAAGAGCAGCATGGACATGATGGAAAGTAGTTGTTGTACATGTACAGACCAGAAAGATGGAGTCCAGCTGTGTCTGATGCTCCTGGGTAGACTGACCACTGAGAACCTCTGAGCTCTGCTGGTGGACTCTGTGGACCAATCATCAACAATTAGCTCTCATCATGTCTGTCCACACAGAGACAAACACATTCACACAGTCACAGACACAGTTTGTCTTGCTTTTGGTTTACTGGATAATCCTGCCACACTCTGCAGCTCTTTGTCTTTCCTTCTCTAAGTCCTTAATAAACTAAGAGTTAGTTTTTCATCAAGTCCTTTGGTTTCTTTTGTGTGTGTCTGGTTTGAGTTCTATCTTCTGGCTACATGTTGTGACACAAAGTTTCTCTCAGTAGCACTATAGCCGTAAGTAATGAAAAAAATGTTAAATAGTTCACACCTATCATCACTTCAAATGACTCTGATCAACTCCAAATAAATCTCAGCTGATCTTGAAATATTTTCAGACTCACATGTTGCTACAAAATCCACGGCTCATAAAGAAGTCAATAATGTCGCCCCAGTTTAACAATATTTGTAGTGTTTTAAGAACAGGAACATGAACAAAGTGTTTTTTGATGGCAGATCTAAGACAGACTCAGTTGGGTCAATGACACCAAATCTTCCTGGTCCTGAACAAGCTCTGGGGAATGGAGCTGAGGGGACTAAGAATGAGAGGAACAACTTTAACCAAAGTTACAGTGTTTTCATCAATGTTTTACATTCTCAGAAGTATGAGGTCAGTTCTTCTTCCATAATATCTGTGGCTACAAAAAGGACAAAGATTACAAGTCCATTTCATTCAGTATTAAAACAAAACAAAAAAAATGAACAAGCCTGTTTGTTATCACATAAACCTATTTAAAAAGACTAATGGGGAAAAAGACTACTAACTCTTCTGCAACTACATGGAAGAGGAAAGTTGGTTTTCACCATACTGATTGCTTTGGCTTTTTTCACTGAACAATATTTTCTGTCTATTTCTTTTTTTTTTTTTTTTTCATATTATTTATTTAAGAACCATTTAAATCATAACCTGATAAACTTTCAACTACTTGTCAAGACTCAACTGGTTCTTTTTTAATTACAATATATAGTTGACATAAACTTTTAATTTGAAAATTCAGTTTAGGATTTATTTTGTAAGGACATTTTCAATAACAATAGAAATATTAGAAACAGTAATTGATGTTGTAATAACGTCAGTAACCTGTTGTCAAAGTGACATAGAATAACATGTTAAATAACTAACAGACAGTGTCCTCATAGCTACTGCAGCCATGGATATGGCTTCTTCACTCCACCCACACACGTTCTACCTGTCAGTTACCATTCAAACCAGTGTCCTATGATCCAAAGCCTGCTTCTCAAATCAACCTCCACAGGTTAAAGTGGAAACTGTAGAAAGGAGCTAGTCTCCTCTGACTCATGGATGAAGCTGGACACTGGTTTACCTCTCAGGAGCAGAGGGTTGATGTCCTTTAAAATCAATGTCATGAGTTTTGGACCCATCACTGTTGAGGGACACACAGCTGGGGTCTGGACTGATCCTCTTAGAGAAGAAGAATCAGTTCCAGTCTGGTTAGACTGGACAGCTTCCAGATGTAACACATTTACATGAGATTAATGAAACTGAAGAGAAATAAACTGGTTAATAAAACTTCTCTGGATCAATAACAGTTTAAACATGAATCAGAAACGTGGAGGAAACATTTTACCTCTCAAGAGCAGAGGGTTGATGTCCTTTAAAATTAATGAAGCGATCATTTGACTGATCACTCCTGAGGGAAACACAGCTGGGATCAGATGAATGACTGAAACCAGTCAACCCGTCCTGCAGATGTCTGACTCCCTCCTCTTTGTCCTCCCTCTGGTCCATGCCGCTGAATCCACATCAACTTTCTACCTTCATGTGCAGAGGAAACACAAATCATTCATCTGAACATTAACTGGAATCATTTGTGCTGTAAAAACATCAGCTGATCCTCCACTGATTGGCTCTGATTCTGTCAGTTAAAGCTGCTGTGATCCAAACTCTGTAGTGAACATCTTCTCCAAACGTGACAGACAGAAACAGTTAGTGAACCCTAACCCTAAGACAAACCAGACTCAGTGTTTATTCAAAGAGCTGAAGAAGAAGAAGAGTCTCCACTCCACACCTGGACACTAGAGACTCAGGTGAGATACTTCCTGGAACCAGTCAGGTCTGCACCTGTGATGGAGGAGGACAAGAAGGAGGGAGGAGGCAGATTTTCACAATAAGAGCACATTTTACAGGATCCAGTAGATTTGAGCTTGTATCATTATTAATACATCATTATGATGAACTTGTTGCTGGTTAAAGATCAGAGTGAACCTGGACTCTGATCTGAACATCTGCTTCTCAATTATTCTGCTCTGATTCAGTTGGAATAAATTAAGAAGAATGACCTTTGATTCAGTTCAAACTAACATTAAACAGATGTCACTAAAAATGACTTCTCTCTTTTTAATAAACAGGAACTGGAACCAATTAAAGAGGGAATTGGAAAATGTTGTTTTTGTCTCCAGAAGAATTTCCTTAAAAATGTCTTTAAAGATCAGAAACATTCATTTATGCATCATTTCTAACTGGAAACGTTTCTAATCTGATCCCTGAGCTGAGAAGGATTAAAGTTTCTACTTTCTCTTCTTTAATGAACCTTAATGTCATCATCTAATGAAGGGATTAAAGTGACTGCACAATGTTCTAGAGTCAAATGTGAAATGTGGAGCAGTCTTCAGATCCTGGAGATGTTGAAACTGGATCAGTGACATGTGGTGAGACTCAGATTTACAATTATGAACCCAGTGGAACAGCTTCAATTCATTCATTCAACTGGCTGCTTCTACACTAACTGGTTACGTTTCACATCTCTAATGAGCTTCTTTCCACACATATAGGTCTAAGGTTCATATCTGGACAAAGGAACAATGTCACATCTATAGCGGTTAAGAGACAGAATAAGAGACAGAGAGTTCATTCATACTCATTCAACATGAGAGAACCCAGAGAGAAAAACCAACAACTCAAATGGAATCAAATCTATATTATATCCAGTAATATTCTGATGATTTGATCCATTTAAATTCAGACTGTTCAACTAAATATCTTCCATCATTCACCACTTCATGTTTAGACTGAAGGTTTAACTGTTAGAATGGTTTAAGCTGAGATTTATTACAATGTTCTGTTTTTATCTTTCATGCAGAGAAAACATCCCAATAAACGGACCGAGGCCGTACAGGTGACTTAGAGAGACATTGGCTCAGTTCCAGGTGAAGCTCAGCTCACTGCTGCTTGGATTTATTCAGGAAATACGTAAAGTCAGATTCTGATATAAAAATGATTGAAATGACTGGAATCAAACAGAAATCACATTTATATCACAGACCAATGGACGAACAGTAGAATTTATTCATCATCATTATTTTACATGACAGGTCAGACACTGCCTCACCTGGATCACCTGACCCCATGTCCCTGAACTGTAGAAAGAAGCCGATCTGACAGTACTGGAGTAAAAGTACTTAGTTACTTCTAGAGACAGTTTCAAAAGAAAAGAAAATCAGCTGAAATCATTTCTATGAACCAAGGCCTCAAACAAACAGGTGATCACAGGTGATCTCTAGAAAATGGCGGATCAGTTTCATACTAGGCCTCATCCAGACTCTAACCTTTCAGCTCTGACTCAGTTTAACGTCAAGTTCAGCAGATTTCTGCTGCTTCTGTTGGAGCTGAGCTGCTGACAGCTGATGTTCACCAAGAAAACATTCAAAACTGCTTCATTACCTTCAGACGGAGGTTGACACGGAGAGAAAAACACCAGAGACACGATCCTGGTGAATATTTAACTAAACTGAAACCAGGAAACTACCTGTCAGGGCAGGTGTGCCCTCTCTCCTTTTTTTTTCAACTGTAAATTATTCAGGCCATGAGAGAATGTGTGCAATTTTTCTTTAATTTTTTTTTTATTATTATTATTTTTTACTCAAAATCAAGATGGCCGACAGAGAACCAGAACTGCCAAGTACGTCTGGAATTTTGTGTAAATACTTCCATAGCAGGGCACCACTGAATGTTAAATAAATATGCTGGCAGCAAGTAACATCTACGAATTAATAGAACTGTTAAAGTCTCTGGATATTTATTTATTACTAGGAGAAATATGTAATTAATCATGTGAGTGGATAATTTTTAACTTGAATAAAAATTCAATTGCCTCATTCATTTCAATCCTCGATATTTTCAGGAAAGTTATTTCTCTCACCTTTAAAAAATCACATGTATAAATATAAAATATAACAAAACATAATAAAAGATGCACATGGACAGTGGTGGAAATGGTGCAGGTCAGATTATTAGTTTAGTGGAACAGATCGACCAACGCACACCTTTTTGTTCTCTTGAATGTGAATACCTGTACAACTCACAACTGTCCAACTCTTTAAAACCACGTACCTTAAGCCATGCAATGAGTTCACTTTTTTATTTTTCTAAATGGTGTCATTTTATTTTAATAAGTGTCATTTTTTTTTAATTGTAGACTACATTGTCTTTAACCATGTAGGCTTCATAAAAACTTCCACAAATTCATTTTCCAGCCCTAAAAAGTAGCTTAGCGTAGGCCCACTAGTTAAACAGTTAATAGCCCAACAATGAAATCAGAATGCTGCCGCTGACTCATTTTTCATGTTGGTGAGTGGTGGCTCTGCATTTTCAAATATGGATTCTCTTGGTGCACAGTTACATTGACATAACATAGGATCAATTTTTTAAAAGTGTGACTTCCTTTCATTTCTCTACATTCTCTACAACTGCCTAAGACATTTTTTCAGCCTACTACTCAGCCCACAAAAAATAATAGTCTAATAATGAATTTGACTTTCTGTTATTGTGGTTTTAAAACTTTCAAGATTATTTAGTTCAGGATGAAAGACATAAAAGTACTAACTTAGGCTTATTTTGAAACTTTGCGACATTTAGAAGTTTCACTCTTTGGCGTATTTCTTCCCCTCACATTCTCAGGCCCACCCTTTTTGTTTTCCACCAGTGTTATCCATAAGTCGTCTTCCTACGGAGGAGTATTAGGGCCAATCATGAGAAAATAAATGAGATTAGATTTTTTTTTTCATTATGCACTTCAACAAAAATATGAGAAATTTGTCAACATACAAACCAGCATCTGTATTCATGGGCAACGATCTCTGGCAGGCAAGATGGATAACTGTGTGCGCTTGTTGGGAGGGAGTGTGCCGTGAGCATTGTTTGTTCAGTCCTGGTGTGCACTCATAACATCTCAGGGTACTGGCTGATGAAACAAAAAATGGTGGCATAAAGAAGAGTTAAGTCTAATTCCCTTGTCTTCAAAGCACAAGCATCAAATCTGCACTAAATACAGGAAGCAAATTGAAAGTGTAGTACTTATTTTTTTAAACCTCAAAAAGAACAAAAAAAAACTTGCCTTTGGGGAGAAGCACAATCCTAAGGATTAGTGTGGGGAGAACCATTGGTTTTGGCAGGTTAATGCTCTTCAAAGAACTGGGGTTATTCCTTAAGTTCTCTTTCATAGCATTGGTTTTGTGTTTCCCTGTGGGAAAACACTAACTCCATCACAGATGAGCCTGATGAGGGTGGTGTCATCTGCAAACTTCAGGAGCCTGACAGACAATCAAGAAATTGGAAAGATACGGTATGAGGGGAATAGTGCTGGATTTGTTCAGTTATTTAAGCGGGAGGCAGCAGTTTGGGAAATTGGGTGGCTGTGTTTCATCATGTTTGGACATTACTTGTAGACTGAAAACGATTCAAAATATTAAAGAATAGGAAATAGTGTTAACGAGGTGACCCGTGAGCGACTGGATGACATCCAAGAAAAGTTTAGGGAACGGTCAGGTTTCCTGGTTCTCTTTCTTTTTATTAATCAGTACCCAGCAATAACAGCAACAGCAAAGGGTGAAATGTCTCTTGTGGTCCGACCTGCAACACAGACAGATGTTAACTGGTGCCACCGGATTAATTACTGGACTCTTCCACTTTACAGGTAAATTTACATATTTATCACATGGCTAACTCACCATAGACGAATCTTCAATGTCTCCTGCACATATGATATTTACATGACTCCATTTTGCTGCTGTCGTTATCCCTGAAACACCTCTAAGATATAAATACAATGAATAGAAGAAAAAAATGAAACAAGTCCAGCTGACCTTATTCAAAATCTAAAACTCTCATCCCATCCAACAACCCTGATCAACACACAAGACGAATTATTTCTTCTTTTTATTTCATGAACAGAGCAATACGTTATGTTCCGGCTCAAACGTTGGTCAGATAAATGAAGAATAAAACGTAATTTAAATCACATGGTTTTGTTTTACTAGATGTGATTACTTTTTTAAATTAAAATATTTAACCATAAATATTTAATGGTAACTTAAAACTTAATTACAAAATAGAAAATGACCTGTCGCGGCCCACACTTTGGGAATCACTAGTATCTATAACTGGTGGGGGTGAGGGTCTGATGTTGGGTCAAACTCAGACAAAGCAGCAGAGCTTTAAGGTTTATTGTTGCATTGCATATTTAATTTTGTTAACATGAAATATTATGTATTGTGGAAAATCTGTGGAAAATGTGTTTCTCAGTTAAAGACTAAAGTCCATTAATGCCTGTTTGTCCCTGTCCTTTGTCCCTATGAATATTCCAGACCCGTTGTCAGTCCAAGGCTCCAGTCTCCAGGTGTGAATGGTTCCTAGTGGTTTTTACCATCAGAGTTTAAACTTCCTCCAGTCTCTTAGAACTGAAGAAGAGACTCAGATGAAACGTCTTCTCTAAACTCTAAAGTCCAGAGGACTTTTTTATTCTCTCTCTTTAATTAAAGGTCTCTCTCTTTTCAGGACTCAGAAAACAGGGTTAACCATGAGAGAACGTTGTACCTGCTTGGATTCTGCTGACAGTGCAAACATGTGCTGGTTTGTAGGAGCCCATGTTCTGTTTGTGCAGGGTCTCTGGCACTGAGCTGTGAAGTAAAGCCTTGGTCATGTGGAACCGTGTCTTCTCTGTTTTTACTCACAGGCTCCAGTAAAAAGACTGGAGCTAATCGGGTCTGACAGAGGCCCTGGAAGTTTAGATGCACGGTGGGTTTTCAATCAACTCTCAACCAAAAGCATTAGCAGATGCTTAAATCAGCTCTAGTGTATTTCATGCATAGTGGTCACTACAGTGGACAGCTGTTCAAAAGATGTTCTTTTGTATATGTGTATATGAGTGCATATCAACCAACACAGTGGACGCGTGTGCGTCACTTCATATACTTAACGTTGATCGGTCTGTCGGTGGAAGTTCAATTTTTTATTTTTTTTACTCAAAATCAAGATGGCCGACAGAAAGTCAGAAATGCCAAGTACCTCAGCAATTTTGTGTGAATACTTCCATCGCAGGGCACCACTGAAAGATAAATAAATATGCTGGCATCAAGTAACATCTAAGAATTAATAGAACTGTTAAAGTTTCTGGATATTTATTTATAATAGGAGAAATATGTAATTAATCATGTGAGTGGACAATTTGTAACTTCAGGAAAAATGGGTTCCTGAAAAAAGTTCAGTTGCATCATTTATTTCAATCCTCTATATTTTCAGGAAAAGTCATTTCTCTCACCTTAAAAAAAAACACACACATATAGATATAAAATATAATAAAACATAAAAAACAAAAAGATGTACATGGACAGTAGTGGAAATAGTGCAGGTCAGATTATTAGTTTAGTGGAACAGATACAGAATGGAGCTCAGTGACAGTAGAGAAGGAACCAGACTAGTCCTGTATGAATGAATTAAAGAATGTTTAGTTAACAAATAATGAGCAACACTGAAGGAGCTTAATGTAACACATTCCTGGAAAAAATTTAAAAAACTAAATAGTGAAATGTTTTGTTTTCGTAATCAAAAATCATCTGGGGACAATTTATAATTTTAAAAAAACTTTTTTAAGGTGTTGGTGTCTTTTGCAGTTCCTCTAATGTCCACCAGGTGGAGAAGAACAGGGGGACGATGGGAAAGCTGCGCAGGAAGAAGACCCAAATTTTGGCGGTAGGTCAATCCCATGACAACAACAAAAATAAATAAATAAATAAATCTAACGATTTTATTTTTATTTTTAGAAACAGGAAATGAAAATAGACCCATTTCAAGTTTTGTTTAAACATTTTCTACCTCGATAAAGAAAAATGTTTAGTCTGGGTCTGTTTTCACATGCACCTGAACTTTTTTCCCTTTTCTTTAAAAAAACCAGAGTCTTAGTTAAACCTTTGTTTCGTGTGTTGTTTCCTTGCCTGGGCATGAATAGGAGCATTTTATGCCCCACTGTTGCCCCGTTGCGCACAGATCTGAATAGAAGTGAAATCATCACCAGTTGCCCTGCCCCACTGGAACACGGGGAAATGGGGGGAAATGAACATCACACTCAAACAGACAAAGAGTGAAACAATTTTATTCGACTTTATTAACTCAACTCATTATCATTTCTTGATAATACAACTTTTCATCATTTCTGGTCTTTCAGTTAAGTTTGTTGTGTTTCCAGAAAAAAATATTGTGGACCCTTCATTCTTTTAAACCCTAACCATCCCCCCCCCTTATTTAATCGTGCCCTCTTCATCCCTGGGCCCGTCTTTTCTTGGACCTGCCTCGTGACCCTGTAGACGCCACTTTGGACAGAGGCCCCTGATTTGGGCAGTTGGAAGTAACCTGCAGGTTTTTGTTAAGTTCAGGAGCCGAGTCATTGAAAAAGTCTCTCAATGAGGGATATTGCGCCCCCTAGATGAGTTGTGGAATTTTGAAATGGCCCCAGGGAAAAGTGCTGGGGAAAAAACCCCATGTGCATTTTTTTAACCCTTTTATTCTTTTATTTGTTCCCTTAAATAAGTTTTTTTCCTTTTAAATATCTGCAGACATCCATTTCCCGGGTCTGTTATTTGGGTACTGAAAAATTCTCCTTCTTGTTGGTTTTTTTCGTGGTTTTTTGCATTTAAGATTTCATTGCTCACATTGTTGTTCTGTCCTTTTTCCCATTTGTCACTTCCATTTTTATACTTTTTATTCTATTTTTTCCTTTTTAAATTTAAACAGGTTAAAACCGGGGATGTGTGCCCTTTTCCCCTGCTGCCCACTTTCAGCAAGCATTAATTTAAGTTTCTAAAAAAATGTTTACACTAAATGTTTTTTTTATCACCATTCCCGGGAAAAGCTGTGGGTGTTGGAGCACGGGGTGGTGGGGGGCCCATGAAGGGTCAGAGGAGTGGAATAAAACTTGCTCTGATTGGTGGACTGGGGCTCCCCTAGCGGTGCTAACGAAACAGTCTTGTGGGTCAGGTGGTGGTTTGATTTTTTTTCCCCCTTTTTCCCCTTTTTATGCACTGACTCATGGTTTGGGTTTATTAGGCCTTAAGGTCACTCAAACCTCCTCCTTGATAACAGTTAGCCTAGTGGGGGCTAATTTCATGAAGTATTGGGTATTGGTAGCGTTTTTAAATAGTGATGGAGAAATCAAAGGTTTCTGAGCCACCGAATCAATCTAAAGCAATAATGTTGAAGTGGTTCAGTGTTTCGAAGGTTTTGATACAATCAAATGTAGCGACATCTGTTGAAAAAAAGTATACATAGCATTCGCAGGAAATAGTGCAAAGGGTCGGGAAATTGTGAGACACTGTTTAACAATAAACAATCTACAGTATGTGCCTTTTGAAATTTGCTTGATTGCTTGATTCATATTCTTTCAACAAAAACAATGATATGCAATGTGTGATTGTGCCTTCATTTCATACGGGTTGTATAAAATGCTAATATTATATTACTTTTACCTGAAACCTTACTCTCTCTCGTTCTAAATCGATGATGTGTGCAAAACTCTCCTCTCAAAAATCTACGACATTTTGAGGAATTGTGGCCATTTACATGCATTGTCAGATTGAATTCTACCTTTAGTCCTTGTCCAGTTTACATGCAGTGGAGAAAATTGAATAACTGACGGGAATATGTCCTCCACACAAGTTGGCGATATGTGTCTTGTCAGTGGGTTAATACCATGTTAATATGGCCCCCTTTACATCATAATAAACAAGAGTCGTTCAGCCCCCAGACCGGCATTTCAAAAAATAGTAGTTTATTTTTAAATCTTATACGTAATGTGCTGCTAATTCTGGTGCAGATAGATAGCACTATCCCTCAGGTGATTTGTCTACCAGCCTTGTTTACCTTCTTTTTCTGGTACCGGCTTTCTTGGATGTTTTTGTTCTTGGGTCAAACGCCAGCGCAGTGGTTGTGGAGCATGAACACATCCGTTATCCTGTTGTGGTCAGATTAAGTGTTTATAGCGGAGAAAACCGAATTCCAGTCTCACTATCTACGTGTCTTAATCAGATAATGCAGGGGTGTCTAAACTTTTTGCGATGAGGGCCATATTTTGTGAAGTTAAAAATGTGTGGGGGCCGACCATTCAGCCTGGCATTCTTTGTACCATTAACATTAAATGCAAATGAACTAACAGATGAACACATGAAACAATTTTTTATTGAAAATGTCATACTTTTCTGATTAAACACAAATCTAAAGATTTTACCCAAATTACTCTGCCATTTATATTTGAAGACCACTTACAATGAAGAAAGTCTGTCTGGAAAAAAAACAAGTTTTTGATACATTTTGATGCAGGTTACAATTTCAACATTTTGAAACACATTTGAAACATTACATATTTACTATTAAATGCTCACTATGAACTTCTAAATTCAAAACATTTGAACAGGATAATAACACTAACAGTTATTTTATTCAGAAGTACAAAAGAGCGATTTAATAGACTGAATTTGATGATAATAACATTGATTTTAATAACTAATAACATAACATCAAGATGGCGGCGCCCAGATACGCAGCGGCTCACGACACTCCACTCTCAGTGTTTTGGTTAGTGTTTTTGTACGTTTTGTTTTGCGGAAACACCAGTCTGTTGGGCGAGGGGGGTAACTACAGTGTCGGTCTTTTCGCTTGGGATTCTGCTATTGAACTACAATCTAGATCACCTCGGAATATCATCGTTTCCCAAAACCCTACTGGGGATATATAGGACCCCCGGGGTCTCCGGGGTCGTTCTCCCTGGCGGCAGACCAAGAGGACCCAAAAAACAAGGAAGCAAAGCAAGGATGGGGGGCGGGCTCGCTAGGCGGCTAAAGAGACGACCATTTAAACCGCCGTTCCCAGCCTTTTCCTCCCAATGCATGATCATTGGAATAAGTCGATGAGATACAAATCGCAACCTCAGTGTTTCCGGAGTGTTGTCCCTTTGTTAAAAACAGAGCCCTGGCTCCAACAATCCACACCGCACTCAGCTATGAGCTGCGGGTTGCAGGGTCCATCGCCACGCAGAAACAGGACTCCAGTAAAAGCAGAGGAGGGGGTTTGTGATCTATACCAAGACGTGGTGCGGAAATGCGGACTGTAGAAGACATTGTTCCCCGGACTTGAATATTTGACGAATGCAGACCTGTCTATCTACCCTCATCCCACCTTCACACGTAGCCGGGTTTTTGGGGATGGTTTAGTAGAAAGAATCCAGTTTTGTCAAGAGTTACAGCCCATTAGAGGAAAACTCAAGAAAACCACGACCTAATCATGATCAGTCAAGCAGCAGAACTAGTAGACTCATAAAATAAAGGAAAAGACAAAACTCCCAAAACATTTACTGTGGAAAAAAAAACAATGGAAAAACTGAGGTATGACAAATCAGCTGGAAAACCTGTTAACCCAAAGGCTTTGTGGACTCACGGCTGCATGACCTACCTAAACTTAGAAATCTGAAAATGTGCAGCATCACTAAGGAATGATCCTGTCTGGACAGGAAATCACAAAAACAGATGTGAAGCGTCCTGCTGGGACTGCATGTATCGACTCCTTACTGAAGTAAAACCTTTGACCCTTTACGTGTTGGGTCAAAGTTAATTTGTTTGCAATTTAAAAATGTTTTTTTTATAGGAAAAGGGTTGTGATCTCTCAAGAACAGATTTTTTTAACACAACAAAAGATCATAAAAAATGGGTTAGTTGCTTGTGGATCAAATTGGCTCAATTTGCTTTTTTTTAGTAAAATTTGTGATGGATTAATATTCATTAATTTGGAATAGCGTCTTTCTCACCCCCGCATGGTTTCCCCACACTACATGGCTCTGCATGAATGAGAAAACGTTTAAAAAAACCCTCACCCCCCAAATCCTCTCAGGGGATTTAGACGTTACATACCTGACCCCCTGTCTTGGTTTGATCCACTGCAGACCGGGCATAGAGATGCTCTGACCAGTCATCAAAGTCAATTATTCCCTGGAACTTTTCTCCAAAACCTGAAAAAACCAGGGTCTCCTGTAGTTGTTTATCACACCCTAGAAAACACTTGAGATAATTAACAGTCGCGAGATAAAAAATGGCGTCTTAGTGAACCAAAAAACTGGTTACATGATGCCCATTAAATTTTTTTAAATTTAAACATTGTAATCATCAGCTAATCACACTGCAAACTTCCAGGAGCTAATCCGGGGTTAGCATCTCTATAATTTACTGGTTTATCCCCCTGGATGTTCTTTTGACCCAGAACGTCCTCCCCGTTTTTACAGTGTATGATAGAAACTGTGTTGGCCCCCCATGCCCCCCCAGTGGCACTGTCAGGAATGCAGTCCACATCCCATAATACTGATGATCATTTTAACTCATGTTCATCAGGCTGATAATGAACACACATTATTGCACTGATACACGGACTGATCAGTCTGGTGGCCACACACAGGAACTGCAACAAAACAACACAAAAAATAACGGTTTAAAAATATGGGGAACATTTAAGCTAAAAAGAATGTTAAAGGTTTAAATTTGGCATCATTTTAAAACTTAAAACATTTAAAACCTATTAACCTTTTAAAATCCCTAAAAATCTTAACATACCTTAAAATTTTTTTAAAAAAACATCTGAAAAGGGGATGGTGTTGTTTTGTTGCCGGGTAACAATCTTAAAGTCTCAGTAAAGAATTTGTGAGATTCTGTACTAAAACGTATATATGTTGAAACAGCGTAAAAAATCTGCGAATATGATGCGAAGAAATAAACCCTTTTAAAAACTTAGAAGATTACTGTAAAAAAATATGCCGGGAAATACACTTTTAAAAAAAAAATAATGTGTCTGATGAAGTGAAGATTGATGGGTCCTTGGTGACTGGAGCTGTGTTTTGCGTCGTCTCAAAACTCATATTTCCTAAGTTCCCAGCAGCTTTAGATCAGGGAACATCAATTATCTGAAAAATCCAAAATAACCAAAAAGGGAACATGAAGAGAGGGTTGCTCTGACCAAATAAACGGGGATGAAGGAGGAGGAACGTACGGGAGGGGACAATATTTGGTTTGTGTTTGAACCCATTGTGAGGGATGGATTGATTTGTTGGAGCTCTGTGAAGATTTGGGAAGTGCAGCTTGTTGATGGTCTTAAATGGGACCATGTGGATGAAGCTCCCCTTCCACCCCCCGTAACATGGTCCAGTCAGAGTCTGCTTCAACCTCGGGTCTCAGGACAAAGCTATCCTCCTGTTTTTCATGACCCCCCCCTGTAGGAGGGGGAGAAAGAAGAGAGGGGGGGGGGTGAAGGTTTTTGGGTTTTTTCCCCCCAGAAAAAGACCCCAAAAACCCTTCATTCACACCATTTTTTGGGGAAAAAGGCAGCAAAGGGACTTGAGTCCCTTTGTTCAGAGCAGCGGTGGAGCCAGCTGTGGAGCTCAGCCACCTTCCTTTCGTTTTCATTTAAGTGTTGGAGTGAACCCCGCCTGCAGGGCTTTTTCTTTTCAAAGTCGTTTCTTGCACATTTCACTAAAAAACTCGAGAGTCCCGAACGCTTCATTCCCTCACCCAACACTTTAGTGATGGATTTACTGCTTGGGGCTCCATGGAAAAAAAAGATCAGTTGACTAAAGAAATCATGGTTTCTAAATGTAATGCTGCTTCTGTGTTTGTGCGAAAAGGTCAGTCGATATCTCAGAGCTGTGATCTTTTGTTGATCAGATGTGATGAATGACCACCCCCTTTTCTCTATACATCTTGGAAGGCGAGCTGGAATCCCGCTTTTTATTTTCCTGGACACATCAACCCCCCCAAAACCATCGTCTTCAATAAAAATAAAACAATGTCAAACAAGTTTGGTTTTACCTGAGGCGGATGTTGTTTCCTCTCTCTGTTTTTGTAATTTAAAGCCGTTATTTCCCAGGCTTCACTGAGAAGGGAGGTTTTCAGGAAAGAAACAAGAACTTTTTAAACGGGAAAAAACAGGTGGCACGGGCCCCCACCCCAAACCCGTTAAATTAAAAAAAGAAGGGCTTCATTAATTTAGATTGTTGCTCTAATAGACGGGGGATTTTTCAAGCAACCAAAACCGTATTTAAAAACCTGTTTTTTAACCAAATAAAGAAAAAAAAAGGAAATTTTGGACTTTTCAATTTTTATCTAAAATTTTGAAATGGGGTTTTTTTTGGAAAAGAGGTTTTCCTTTTTATTTATTTTACATGTAATTCCAGTTTCACCCCAAACCCCCTTTCAAAAATATTAATTTTAAAAAGTAATAATCCCCTTTTTCAATCAATTAAAGACAAATTTTATAAATTTAAAAAAAAACCCCGTTTTTGGTTAAAGGGTTTTTTTTGAAACTTGATTAAAATTTGGGATTGTGTTTTTCCGTTAATAAAACATTCATTTTCCCAAAAACTCTACGGCAACTTCTTTTTAAAAAACGGAAAAAGAAAAGAATTAAGGGACATTTCTTGGGGGAGGAAAACTAAACTGATCAGTTTGGGGTGATTAAAATTGTCTAAAAACATAAAGACAGTGAAAACTAAGGGTTGCAAACCGGTTTGAAACCAAAGGTTATTTGTTCCTTTTTTGTTTCAGTCGGGTATTTTTGAGGAATGGATTTTTTTCCCAAAATACCTTCTCTAAAATGAATTCCCCAAATAAAAAAAAAGGGGTTTAAAAATTTTAAATTAGGTTTAGTTAAACCCTGAAAAATGAAAAAGTTTTAAAATAAAAAAAGGGTAAAAAAGGGGGGATTAACGTTGAAAAAAAGAATTCTTTTTATGAAACTGTTTTAAAGGGGTTGGCCCTCCAGAAATAAAAATCGGTTTTTTTTCTCTTTGGAACCCTGGGGGTTTCAAATTTTTAAAATTTTTAAATATAACCCTTTTTGGGAAAAATAGATTTTTTTTCAATTAATAACAAAATCCATTTTTCTCCCCGATAAAATCAAGATTTAAAAAGTTTTAAAAACCAACAAGCAAAAGAAATTTTTAAAAATTGGTTTTAGGGTTTTTAAAAACTGAATCTTTGTTTGGTTTTTCCCGGAAGGGAATAAGATTTCATTTAAAAAATCCCCAAGAAAAATTTAGTTTGGAAAAAATTTTTTTGAATTTTGTAAGTTTTTTTTGAGGGGTTATGGGTAGGGCGGGCTTTTTCGAATATGTTGTTTTAAATTTTTGCCATTTTTTTTAATTTTGCATAAAAAAGTTAAAAAGGGGCCCCAGATGGGGTTTTACTGTTTTTTATTTATTTAAGGAAATAATTAAAAGGACTTTAAAACCTTTTTTTGGATCAAATTTTAAGGTTTTATTGGGGGTTTTAGATAAACCCTAAAACCGTGAAGCTTGAGAAATGTGGGGATTTAATTTTGACAGAGGAACCCAGAAAATTGTTTTTTAATTTTGGTTAAAAAAAAATAATTGGGTTTTTTTCCCTGGTACGTTAAATAAAAAAATTTTTAATAATATTTTTAAATGTTTTTTATTTGTAAGCTTTTTTCTTTTAAATCCCCCAAAAGGCAAGGTTTAAAAAGTTTTAAAAAGGAAAAAAGAAAAAAATTAGAAATGTTTAGGAAAAAAGGGTTTTTTAAAAGTGGTTTTCGGGCTTTCTTAAGAGCTGGTTTTGGGGAGAGGTGGTTAAGGGGAAAAAAGGGGGGGGGAGCAGAAAAGCCCGTTTGGGGGCCCCGGGCGTGAAGGGGGTTTTTTTGTGGGGGATTGGTAAATTTTTTGGGGTAGGGGGTTTTTTTGGGAGGGGGGGCTTTTTCAAAAATGCCCATGGGAGGTCGTTTTTTTTTTGTTTTCGGGACCCGGGGGCCCATTTAGTGGGGGGCGGGGGGGGTTTGATGGAATTTTTCGTTGGCCCCAGCAGATTTTTGGAACCCCCAATGAAGGGGTCACTTTCCTGCCTTAAGAATGGGGTTTTGGAAATTTTGGGTCGGGAAAGAGGGGGGTTTTGGGGGGCGGGTTTCAATTTTGGGAGGTGGGGAAGGGATTTCAGGATAAAATTAAGTGGGTGAAAGTAAATTGATGAAATTTTAACCCAGGGGGGACTTAGTGCAGAGTTTGTTTTACAGGGGTGGAGGGTAGGGAAAAGTTTTTTACCAATTTTTTTTATTCCTCAAGGGGGTGTCGGGGGAAATAAGGAGATGGGATGGGGTTGATGCAGTAGGCCCCAGTTTTTTACAGGGTGTGGAGATAGCGTATGAATTCCCTCTTTTGTGGGGAAGGGTGATGAAAGGGGTAAAAGGGGTTTGGATAGGGGGTCCGTTGGGTGTGGTGGGGGTGAGGGGGAGTTTGGTGGGGGGAAGGTGAGGTCCAGGAGGATGAGGAGGGGATTGGACCGTTTTCGATTCCTGAGGTCTTGGTGTGACCTTTTTGGGAACCAGAGCATTTTGCTGGGGCTAGGGGAAACCCCCAGCTTTTTTTCCGGAGGGGGTTTTGAAAGGGGATTCTGGGAAGGGAATTTTTTCCGATTTTAACGGGGGTGGGAGGTTGGGGGGTGGGTTTAAAAGGGATTTCGGGGTAAGGGGGTTTTTAAAAAAGGGGGTGATGACAGGGATTTTGGGGAAAAATTTTCCCAGCCGGGATAAGTGATTGTGTTGGTTGGGGATTAGGACAGTTTTATTTCCAGGGTTGGGGGGAAAAATCCAACATTGGAAGGTTTCTTGGGACAATGCCCCAACTTCCGTCAGGGGGCGGGGTTGTGGGGGGGGAAAATCCGGGGTGTTGGGGTTTCAGCATTTTAAAAAAAAGCTGGGGGGGAGGGAGGGGATAAAATGATTTTTCCCAAAATATAAAGTTTGACGTTTTTGTATATGGGTGGGGGAGGGTTCCAAATTGATTTTGGGGAAAAAAGCTGTTTTGGTTTGGGGGGTTTAGATGGAAGAACGTAGGGGTTGTTTTTGGAGGGGTTTGAGGTTCTTTTGGTGTTCAAGGCCCCTTTTGGCGGGGCCAGTTTTTGCAGCGGCCGTTTATACACCCCCCACCATGGCCCGGCTCTTAATTTGGGGGTTGGGGGAAGGGCTTTCTTTTTTTAACATGGGTAGGATCGGGTTTAGGGTTTTTTGTGAATAAAATAATGTTCTCGGATGTGTTTGGGGGGAATTAGGGGGCCAGGATTTTTTGGGGTTGAGTTTTGGTTTCAAAGTTTCTTTTTTTGGGGTTGTGGGGGGTTTTTACTGAAAATGGTTTTGTGACTGACCTCCCCATTTCCGGGGTTTGAAGGGGAAGGGTGTTTGGTGTTTCCCTTTTTTTTTTGGGGGGAACTCAACGCGGGGGGGAAGAAGTCAATTGCCCGCGCCAGGGGAAAGGAAAGGGGTTCCAGAAGGGGTTCAAATTCCGAGTATGAATTTTTTGTGAGGTGGGGTTACAATTTGTGGGGAAAAGGGGGGGAAGTATTGACTTGGGGAAGGGGGGTTTTTTGGGGGGCGATAGGGGAAGAACGAGGGGGGGGGGGTTTTGGGGGGAAGGGGGTTAAAAAGGGGGCGGCGAGGGGGGGGGGCAGTTTGGTCCCTGGGGGGGGGGCTTCCCCCCCGCCGGGGGGGGGGCCTCCCGTTGGGGGACGGGGCCAAAAAACGGGGGGGGGGGGGGGGCCGGGGGCCCTTTCCCATAGGGGGGCATCGGGGGGGGTGAAGGGGTTTTAGGGGGGGGGGGGGCCCGCCGGGGGGGGGGGGGGGGCGGAGGGTAAAATGCGGCCAACGCGTCCGGGGGTGGGAGGTGTCGGGGGTGCTTTTGTCCAGGGGGGGGGGCGGGGGGGCTGGGCGGGGGGGGGGGCGGGGGGGGGAGGGGGGCCCCGGTCGGGAAAAAAAAACATTTTTGGGGGGGCAAAAAAGGGGTGGGGCGGGGGGGGGGGCCGGGGCTGGGAACCAGGCGGGGGGGGGGTTTTTTGGGGTTGGGGGCGGGGGGTTTTTGGGTCGGGAGGCGGTTTTGGGGGGGGCGGATTTGATAGCTTTTTTCCATGGACTGGCAGCCAGAGGTGGGAAAGAGTCAGACACAGCGGGATAATCCACGCATGGCAGGAGTCCAACGAGCAGCTGAGAAGTTGTTGGGCGGTATCCAGCGGCCCGCAAATTGGGTTCCGGCCAGCTAGAAAGGGGCTGTCGTTTTTCCGGTGATGCTACCGCTTTTTCCAACCGATGTTGGTTTATTTTGGGGGGTGGTTGTTTCCCGGGAAACGAGCCGGTATTGGTGTGGTATAAATGGACAGTCCAAGGCAGCAGGACCCAAAGTTCGCGGAAAGAAAAGTCCGCAGGAATAATTGGGCTCCAAGCCGGCATCCCGCAACAACAAAAGCCGGAAGTAAGGGGGTAGCAAAAACCCGGGGTAAAAAGAGCATTCTTACAGTCCAGAAAAATTTTAAAAAATTTAAAATTGTAGAAAAAGTTTTTGCTAAAATTTGGTCAGAGGGAGAAGCGGGCAAACAGGTGCCTTTGGCTCTCCCTCCGATTTCAAACAGTTTAAAAAAAAATTTTTCTTTGGGGGGCCTTGTCAAAAAAAATTTTTGGGGTGCCCAACAACAGCAGTGAAATGCTGATTCGCAAAAACACAACAATGGCTTCTACCCCACATCATCCAATCACTAAAAACTGGTTCAACTACTATTTGACAAAGGGGGCCTCAACTTTTGGGCACTAAACTTTTTTCTCATGGTGCTTCATCAAACAATGGTCATTTGGGTTTTTAACGTAAAACAACATGGCTGGAAACTAAAGCTAAAAATTCAAGAGTGTCGAGTTTCAGATCAATCATACAGTGGAGGATTTTTCTTCTTCTAAAGCTTTAAAAATTTTGGGGTCAAATGGCTCTGCCACAGCAATGGACAAAGCACAGAAAAAGAAAGCAGACTTTAAAAAGGGAGTCCTCGTGTGGATTAGGAGTTATCAGCCTGATGTCCCACAATTTTACCTCATATTATTCAGCACACAAAGAAAACAGGAGTTGACCTCAGAGTCCCCCAGTCTACATTTGGGGACTCTCCAAAAAAACCACAGCTGCTTCACTCCTGAGTCCTTCGGTTTTTGTTACTCAGGTCCAGATGTTTCAGATGGGGGGGGGTTGGGATTTCAGAGCTGGCCGAGAATCCAGTGATCTTTGAAAAACTGCAGCCCCCAAAATGAAAAAAGAATAAGAGATAAAAATGTTGATCAGTCAGATGTGTTGAGGTCTGAAATGTGTCCTGATCAATGAGTTTTCTCAAAAAATGAGTAGGGGGGACTTTGTCCTTGTGTTATTGTGGATCTTCATAGTCACCCGTCTAAAAACACCCAAAACGTTTGCACAACATTCAGACAACTATTGATGTAAAACACAGATCAATAAGATGCTGCTGACCTCTTTACAGGTCAATATAAAATGATCAGCATCATCAGTAAAGTCCTTTGAAATAAACACAAAGCAAAAAAAATTTTTGGACTTGTCAAGAAAATTTTGTCATTTGAAACAAATGGATTTGAGGGATCTTCTGGTTCCGTGGGGACTTTCCTTCTAATCAAACATCTTGACTTCAACAACTAACAGTGGCGTTTTCTACACGTTCTGCTACAAACATTTGGGGAACAAGGAAACAAAAAAGATGAATAAAAAAAACATTTACGTTTGATGGGGGAACATAAAATTAGTTTTCAGTTGGTGATTAAAAAATATCAAAAACTACAACAGAAAAGACGTGAACTCACCCAGAGTCCCCAGTTCATTTGGGACTCTCCAGAAAACCCACACAGCTGCTTCACCCCTGAACCTTCAGGATTTTTTCTACCAGGTCCAGTGTTTCAGATGGGGGGATTGGACTTGGTGGCCCCCAGAAAATTAACAGTGATTCTGACAAATCAGCTCCTCAACCTGAACAAAGATAAAAGATGTGAGTTTACAAAGATCCTTTGAAATCACCCGGTTTTTTCGTGTTCAGAGCTGAAGGTTCAGAAGAAAAAGTTTAAAAAACCTGGAAATCCAAACGGTGAATCCAACGGAAGCAGATTAAACAGTAAAATAAAAAAAGGAAAAGAAGAACTTCTTAAATATTAATGAAAAACAGCTGCTGCTTAAAAGAAGAGTGGCCCATCTCTACAAGCAAAAACTAAAAACCCTCAGCTTTTTTTTCCTGTCTACTCAAAGTTCAGAAAAAGCTCGATGAGAATGGGACATTTCACATTTTTAAAATCTGATTTAAAGTTTTTAAAGCCTCTGTTTGGAAAAGTAGACCTTTTTTCAAAATTTATGAAAGGGTAAATCCATGTTTCATAACCCTGTACTAACTTTCCCAAGTTCAGTTTAAAAAAGTTTTTTTAAATCATATTCAGTTATCTGATAACATTGAATATAAAAATGACATTGTTCTTTAAGTGTGTTTGAAAAAACTGGTCTTAATGATTTGTCTTTAAAAAGGATGAAAAAATTTTTTTTTCATTTTCTAAAACTCTTTACAGAAACTTCGTTAAAAGAAAAAATTTTTAAAGTAAAAGTAAAGACATTTTCTTTGAGGGGTTACTGGCTGCTTTGACTTTGTATCTAGATAGTTGATTTTACATTTGTCTCATGTTTTTTAAAATGACGTAGAAAATTTGTATGTAACGGCGGACACCAGTTAATGAACTGGTTTATGTTGTTTCAGTTTGGTTATGAGAGCAATAGAGTTCAAATAGGACATTAATAACCCTTTCATTCACATGATCAGATATTTAGGATATTTTTTGAGGTTTAGTCATAAAGCCAAAAATGAACCATAGATGAAAATATGAGGATTTAACTGATGACTGAGAATTCAGTTAGACTCTGTTTATCATGTTTGCCTCAACAGAAAACAAAAACCCTGATTTTTTCTGCGGGAAACCCTTGAGTTAGATAGTGGGGGCCCTAACAACAGCAGTGAACGCTGCATTCAGCAAAAAACAACAATAAAGTTCTCATCCAACATCATCAATCACTAAAATGGTTATCCAACTTTGACAAAGAGGGCTAAAAATTTTTCAGAGACCTTTGAGGGGGAAAAACGGCGCAAAATAAAGCGGCGTTACTTTTTTCAGTAACGGGGTAATCTAACTAATTACTGTTTCCATCTTTATAACGCTGTTTCCGTTACTGAAAATTAAATGGGGCGCATTACTTGGTTCTCAGCCACGGAGCAGTAAAGTTTTTTTTTTTTTTGTTTTGGCGGGGAGAGGGGGGAGGAGCGAAACAATCGCATAGGTGATGGTGAATGGCTAAGGTGGCAGTTTGACTTTCCGTAAGCGAATCGAGCGTGTTCGTTTATCAGAAATTACACCCAACCAAACCGCAAGGGGGAAGCGGCTGCTGCTGAATGTGGAGGAAAAGATGTGACCGTCCTGGTTGGACCGGGGACCCCGGTTTTTTTTCTCTGATTTTTATCTGCCCGTTAATTTGCTCTACTTCCTGATGGGGCTGGATCATTGTAGAAGCTTCAGCTCAAAAAACAAGTTTGATCTTTCCCCCTAAAGACTGATTTGAAAAGGGGGGAGATTGTTTTTCCTTTTTTTTTTCAAAAAACAAAACAAATGTGTTGTTTCACGTCGTTAAGAAATCATAGATGAACGTGACTGGTTTATATCCAGCTTGTAAAGTGAGTCTCCCACTTTTAAAGTCTGACAGCGCTCTGCATCCGAAAAAAGGGGGATTTTGGGGGCAGATATCGGGCTCTGAGAGGACCAGTGATTTATTCTAAAATCAGAGCCCTTTTTAAGGGGTTTTTGGGGGGTTTGCGGTCAATCTTAGGTTTTTATCAAACTGTAACTTTTTTTTGCAAGTACGCGATGACGTAGGAGGGGGAAAGAAAAAGGGAGCAGCTCTCACAGGGGACTTTAACGATGGAAAGCCTTTATGTCCACCGTTGGAGGGCTGAGGTCAATAATATTAAAAGTTTATGGAAATACGTGTCTACACAATTTTAGAACTGACTGAAACCCAAGAAAAAAATAGTAATTATTTGACATTTTAAAATTAAAAAAAGTAAGCAATGTTAATTTCTGGTAATAGTTACTTTTTTTTGGGGAGGTTCAGTTACTAACTCAGTACTTTTTGGGAGAAGTAAATAGTAAATATAACTCATTATTTTTTAGAGTAACGTGCCCAACACTGTTAGAGACTTAAAAATTTTCAAAACATTGTCAGCTTAACAATTTACGTCAAGAAAAGGTCGTTGGTTTTAATGTGAAAAAAACATGAGCTGAAACTGAAGCTGGAAAATTTAAAAGTGTCAGAGTTTCAGAGTCAATCATCCATTTTTTTTCTTGAAGCTTTGAAAGTGGGCTTAACTTTGGGTCTGCCCCATCAAAGGACTAAAGCACGAAGAAGAAAGCAGACTTTAACATGGAGTCCTCAGTGTGGCAGTTGAGTATCAGCCTGATATCACCACAAAATTTCCCTATATTCATCTCGCACACAAAGAAACATGGAGTTGACCCCCAGAGTCTCCAGTCTACAGTCTTGACTCTCCAGAAAACCCCACAGCTGTTTCCTCCGAAAACCTTAGGTTTTTTCACTCAGGTCCCCATGTTCAGTGGGAGGGGTTGGCTTTAGAGCTGAGCCAGAGAATAACGCTGATTCTGACAAACTGCAGTCCTAACCTGAATGAAGATTAAAAGTGTAGATTAAAAAAATCGACAATCAGTGTTTCAGGGTTTAAATTCAGTCAGAAAAAAAGCTTTACCCTGAGGGAATGTAATTTTGGATGGCAAAGACGGTACATGGGGCAAAAGCACAATTGTATGCAATGGTAGGCCTGCTGCCTGTAACAAGAGATTGCCCGTAAAAGTAAATAAAACTTTTTGTTTTTAAGAAATTTAAACCATTCAAACTATTTTTCAAAGCCTCCAATGAAAAAGAACAAGGGGATTCTGTCCTTGCCTCCTGATTGGAGGCTCCTTCTCTTCTCTTTGTTTTGGTGTTTTTACGGAGTGGAGTCAGGTGGAGGGTGTTCACCAGCTGTTTTGGATCAATCAACTCCCCTATTTTTTCCAGGCTTCCCCCCTCTCATCACCCTCAGTGACTTTTCAGACATCAGGTTTTGTGATTACATGGCTGGAGGGACTGTGCTATGTGTTATTTTTTCAAGATTCCTACAGTTTCCCTTTTTGCTTGATGTTTGTTCTATGCGAAGGTAGTTTATCTGGGTTTTTCCTGTTCTTTTTTTCTCCTACTTCTCTGGTTTACCCGTCTGGTCTTCAGCAGATGGTTTCCCCCATATGAGTGGTTCTGCTCGTTTCTTCCCGTTAAAGGGAGTTTTTCCTCAGGTGATCTGGAGGTTTAGGCTGGTTTTTGTGAAGGTTTGAGAAATTTTTTTATTGTTTTTGGCGCTTATAAATAAGAATTGAACTGATTGAATTTTGAATTTCAGTCCTAATCTTTTTTTTATCTTGTAGTAGTTGCCCCGTTCTTTCATCCCCGCTCTGTGTTTCTTTCTGTTGTTTTACCTTGTGGTTTTGACCCGAAAGAAGACTTTGTTTTCGGCATCTTTTAAAAGAATAAACACCAAGCTGAATCCTGAAACTCTGCTTGTTTGTGTTCTTTGGGTTCAGTTGTGAAACCCCCACCCTGACCCCGGGGTCCCCTATAAGCCACCTTCAAACCCGAGCCTACACCTTCAGAGGTGCCAGGCTTGGAAAAACGTTCCCCTTGTCCCAGTGCCCAAAAAAAAGGACGAAACTGCTGCACTGGAGGACTACAGGCCGGTCGCCTGACCCCTTACATCTTTAAGGTCAAGGGAGGGCTGGTTCTGGCTCACCTCAGACCGTGGGTGTGCCCATCACAAGACCCCCCCCAGTTTTTCATATCAGCCCCATGTTGGGGTTGAGTGGCAATTTTCTGCAAAATTCTACAGTTTAATGAAAACCCTTGGATGGGGGCGGCTCTGCACTGGAGTCCTAAGGCAGGCAACCCAACATCCAAATTTTTTTCAAGTTTTCAGATGGAAAGACAAAGGGGACTATCATGGCAAAAGGAAAAAAAAATGAAAAAAAAAAACTAACATCTCCCCATGAGGTACCCCACCCAAGCGTATGGGGTGAAAAAAAGAAAAACATCCCAAAGAGAAAGCTGAAAAAGCCAAGGGGAACATTGCTTACATCCGCCATGACATTGACTCATTGTCCACCCTCCCTCCCCAAAAAAATGCTAAGAGGGAAATGTTAACAAATCTCAGATGTCCACACTGCATATGCAGATTACGCAAACAGTAGGTATGTGAATCCCTTTTTGCACAAATTCTGTTACTGTCAGATTTCCTAAAGGGCTCAGAATGTTTAAGAAATAAAGTGCAGGATGGGGACAACCCGTTAAAAACGGAAAAGTTCATATCCCGGTCATTTCTGAAATCATTTAGATTATTCTTTGATGACATACGTAGAAATACAGGGATATACAGTAGTGTACTATAGGAAAAATGGAGACAATGAAGGAGGGGGCGTTGCAATTTTCATTCAGAAACCACCCTGTTAAAGTCGAGAAGATTTAATGTCATGTGATGTTGAAATGCTGGGGTACAGGTTCCCCTTTCGATTTTTAACCCCTTTTTTGGTTTGGGGCTTTTTACAGGCCACCCCAAACTCTTCGTCGTTCTGGATAATCTGTTCAAATGTTTGAAGGAGCATGTATGAAATAGAAAATAAATATTGGGGAGGGCCCGAATAATTTTTTTTGGCAACAAATGTCCCCTGAAACACAAAACCCTTTAAAGTAACCAGAGCCTGTTATTTCTCAAAATTATGATCAACCCAAAAGGGAGCCACTAAAAAGTCGGAACTCAGGTCTTCATGCATTGATGTTCTATATAAATTTGTTGAACTCGCCCCCCCAAGGCCCCCCCCCTTTTTAAAAATGTTCCATCGCTTCAGTGATCACAATTTGGTTTGCCGTATCAAGCAGAGCCCAAAAATTTCCCAAAAGCAGGGCCAAAAAAATTTTTTTTTACGATCATATTAAATTTTTTTGTCCAGATCTTTTTTGTGACGTCAGAAACATTAAAGGGGTCCAAAGTCAATAAACAAATAGATTTAAATATGGACTTTTGGTTTCAATGAAGGTTGGTCCAGTGGGGACACCCTTAACCTATCGGAAGCTGACGTTAGGGCCCCTTGGGTGGATGATGAATTTTAAAGCACTAAAGAACAAAAAAAATAATGCAAAAGATGTGGCAATTAGGTCTGTCTGTGTGGCTGATTAGCAAAATTATGGGAAACAAAGGAATTATATCACTAAACTTAATAAAAAAGAAGAAAAGTGTATTATAGATCTAGGATGGTTGACATAAAACATGATGGAAAGAAGCTCTGGAGCACTTTATATAACATTATGGGAAAGAAGAAAAACTCCATCATTCATTGAAGCTGAAGGGTCTTTTATAACTAAACCGATAGACATAGCCAATTATTTTAATAATCACTTCATAGGAAAAAAACTGTAAACTGTTAAGTAAATCCAAAAGCTTGCAGGGGAAAACCTCATATTCTGTTTACAAGATATAAAAATGAAAGATAAAAACTCACCTTTAAATTTTTTTTAAGGGGCAAAGAGGAGTGCAGAAAATACTTTTATCCATATAGACCAAGAAGCTGCCTGGAATTGATAAAAATTTGGGTGTCAAAGCTGTGAAAGCGGGGAGCAAAGTGGTCTCTTCCAAAACAATCCACTTTTGAGCTGACACTAAATGAAAGCTTAGCAGTCTGACTGACCTAAACAAAGTTCCTCTTTGGTTCCTGTCCCTCCACTGCAGCTCAGAGGAAACACTGGGAAACACAAACTAATATGACTGAATGTGTGAAGAACAAAATGAGTTTTAAGATAACACAACACAACAACATGTGGATGTTGTCCCCCATCTGGTCGATTGGAGTAGACTTAAGGGGATTTGTCCCCAGACAGTTGGACGAAAAAAATGATTTTTGACACAAGAACTTGTTAATGTAAAACAGTGAAAAGGACTGATGTGTTTTTTGTCAGACCCACCCCGATGACTGAAAAGGGTACCCGGGTGATGTTCAGGGCATGATGCTCCTTCATTTAAAAAAATCTTTAGTCCTTTTCTATCTGACAGTCCCGACAAGAGAGCTCATCTAAAGCATTCCATTTTAGAAGCCCCGAGAAGAAAAGAAATGAAAACTGACCTCAGAGTTCCCGTTTTCGTTTTGGGTCCCAGTCCAGCAGAAGATGCTTCATCCTGAAAACCTCCGGTTGTTTTCACTTAGGGCCAGTTTTTCGATTAGAGGTGGGGCTGAGAACTGAAGACGAGCTTCACAGCTTCTTTGAGAGGTTACGTAACTCAGTTGAAAAGACAAAGACAGAAAACCCTTTTACTTTTTGACCAGCTGACAGGTTGATGTGTTTTATTTATGATGAATTACAGAGCTTTGGGGAGGCTTTGACCACTGGCAGCAGCCTCGAAGAGTCCCCTTTAAAGCAGAGTATTTATTCAAGTCAAACTCATACAGATCTTTTCTGTGACAGTAAGTGAAGACCGAGCTGACCTGAGCGGAGAAATTTATCTGGGGAGGAAGTCCTGTCTCGGGCTGTTGGATTCCTCCACTAGAGAAACCCTATTCAGTTTTTTCAGACAGTGGAACAGATTGATTTTCTTTTCCCCGCGCACTTTACTGATCTTCTCTTTTTGAATGGACTGTTTCCGATTGGTTTTGTGAGCTACTTCCTGCTGTGTCAACAGGCCGTGGAGAGTTGATTGGGGCTGCGTGAAAAAAACCCAGGAGGAAGGGTAGGAACAGTCCAGGTGTCCATTTGGACTCGTAAGGCCTTGTCCACAGCGCTCTGAGGGATGTTTGTTTTTTAATATTTTTGACAACAGCGATGAAGTTTGTTCTTCCATCAGGTTGCTCCGAGTTGTGAAAGGGCAGATGGACTGAAGGCAGCCCGAAAAATCCCGAAAATCGATGGCGAAACAGAACACCTTGTCCTGGTACAGGCCTTCCCTCTTTAAAGATCTGTGTGAAAAACCCCCTGAGTACATGAGGTGTTGATTTCGAGCCACACCTTTTCGGTCTGTTATGAAGATCAGGTTTTTCCCTTTTTGCAGCTGATCAAAGGCCCCTTTTCCGAGATTAAAACATCTTCCTGCTCCTTTTTTCCCAGTGTGGATCTGTCTCGTCCTCCATCATACTTGAGCTTCTTGCGGGGGGCCCCGAACCACCCGGAAGTGGATGTACATCTCAGTCAGGGTCTTGGGAGCTCTCCCCCCTCTTGGTTTTTCCAAAACTCCTCCCGAAAATGTGCAGTGATCCAGCAGAAAGAGGGGGGGTGTGACCTTTTATGTGGAGGGGTTCGTGATGTTTGTGTGGGGATGATCCCGCTGGGCCTTCCCCCTCATCTTAACCTCTTCCCGAAGTATCCTCCTTTTGAGGGTCAGTGAACCCTTGACCTCTGTCACCATGTCAACACACTCCCGGGGGATCTGATTGGCTGTGCAGGCGTGTGGTTTTATCCGAGGCGAGCGAGGGAAGCGTTTCCCCCTGATGAGGTTTGTCAGCAGCACACCCCTGAGGGGCTCTGAACTCGTAGGGTCTCAGTCTTGTGGAATTTCCCGAGGAAGTCGACACTCATCCAGACCGTCAAAGTGAACACAAACCCGGAAGTCTTCAAAATGAAAATTCCCGTTCTTTGGGGTTTTAGTGAAGAAGTGATGAAAAAGTTCCCCAAATGAACTTTCTGTCTTTTACCCCATTCAGTCTCTGAAAAATCGTGCAAATAGAAGAGGATGTCCTGGTTGGCTTTGTCTTCAGCCCAGTCCAGAGTGAAATTTGGGTTAAGACTGTTTTCCCAAAGCCCGCCATCCCCTTTTTCTCATCTTCTGATTGGTCCATGTCTTCCAGGTGGGCTTTAAAGATGTCTTTTTGTTTTGCTTGTTTTGCTCTTTTGGTTTCCTGGATGCGTTTCAAACTGTCTGACCCTCATGTTCATCATTTACCTCTGCGTCCCTCCCCCTGTGTATGAGCTCTTGTAGATCTCATTCAGAAAGGGGTTTGGTTTTCCCGCTTTAGCTAAATTCCCCCAAAAACACTGGAATTTCCTTAGACCCGATTTAAAATTTACGTCCCAAACTGCTCTTTAGTCCGAATGAAAAAACAACAAAAAGATGAATAAAAAAACTCTCAGTAAATATTCCCCATGTCTTGCTTAAAAAATGAGTGTTTTTGAAATTTTTCTTGGTTTTATCTCTTGGGCATTGTAAATGTCTCTTTTTCCGCGCTTCAATGTTTGAGAAAAACCTCTTTTGCTTGAGACACTAGCCAGCTCCCTGCTTCTTTCCCCAGGAAGTTCACTGTCATCTTCACAATTTTCTCTGCTGCTCCCCCTTGCGTTCATCCTCACCCCCCAAAAACCCCTCATCCTCCCCCTGCTCTTGGCTTCTGGGTAATCTGGACTCGAAACCTTTTGGATCTTCTTCAGCTCGTTTCTTACAAAAGTGTGGTTGTCCTCCGCGCTGGAAAAAAGAAGACGTTTGAATGACACAAGCAGACTGAAACCCGGAGCAAACTCAGACCTTTTTGGACCCTGACAATCCCCCTTGGTCTCGAGCGCTGGGCTGATGGAAGTAGTTTGTTTTCATGTAAGCCAGAAAAGGAGGCGCTGGGTGCTGCGGGGGGGACGCCACGGAACCCGGCTCGGGTGGTCTGGGCCAAACTCCTGTTTTGGGCAAAAATTACCATCCGGACTTTGTCTTTTTTTTGGACGGGGTTTCCTGCCCACTCTGTACCTCTTTTTTTTTCTTCTCTAAGTCCTTAATAAACAAGAGTTAGTTTTACTAAGTACTTTGGTTTCTTTTTGTGTGTGTCTGGTTTGGGTTCTATTTTGGCTACAGTTGTGACACAAAACATGTCCCTCCACCTGAGGTTCGGGCCGTGTGCCCCTGCCGGGTTGGCCTCCATCCGTGCTTCCATCAGTCCACGGAAGTCCCCTTTCCCACCCGGGGCCCCAACCCCGCCTCACCCAAAGAAGTCCTCCTCACCCTCCCCCTCACCCGGGTGCTGGCCCAAAAATCTGTCCCGTCGACGAATATCCGCCCCGTACCCCGCCGGGTCGCGCTGGTGCACAAACCCACTCCCCTTTTTCCCTCCCGGGCCCTTTAATCATTGGAGACCCATGGTCCGTACTCCGCTTCGCAAACACGATCACACACTGCTTTCCCAGAGCCACTACTCCTGACATCCTGAGGAAAGTCCTTGGACTGCTGGATTCATGCCCACCCACAGTTACCAAAATCTTACGTCACTGCAGCTCAAACAACACTGCTCGACAACAGTCAGAACTGACAAAAGCAGACTTCATCCGCCTCTTCAATCTCTTCAAAACTGCCTTTATTTCTCGCCCAATACCGACACTGGGACACGGTGTGGGGCGTTTCAGCAGGATTCTCTATCTTCACATCTGGCTCCAGTCTGTCTGCACAGAACACAAACTACATCCACAACTTTGACCTGTTCTGTATGCAAGAGATGTCTTGCACCTAAACACACTGGGAAGCCGCATGCTCAATGCCAACCTGCATTACGCTGTGCATTATACCCGAAAGTGACTATCTACATGCACCTGCCAATCTGATTGGTCTTCCTCCCTCATGCCCAAAACAAGCACTACTACACCTTTGTCCCACCGCCATCTCCCCCATGGGGGTTTGATCATGTACTACTACCTTGTGCTTTCCAAACTTTGTACCCAACAGGGGCCCCCAACAAAAAGGCCAGCGGGGGGAGTTATTTCTAAAAATTTTATATTGCTTCAACTAATCAACTTACCTCTTCAAGCTCCAACTAGAGTTGGCCTTCTAAATGAGAGGTTTCTGACAGAAACCTGGTTAAACTCAGATATTATTCCATTAGTAGAAACCACTCCTCCAGATTACTCTTACCTCAATCAGCCCAGATTCTCTGGTTGCGGCGGTGGTGTTGCTGTCATCTACAGCAAAAGTATACGTTGTTCTCCTGCCACTTGTGGCATTTTCTCCAGATTTTATTTTTTTTTGTGAATTTTCTGAGCTACTATGATTGTCAGCCCGATTGACAATTTTTATTTTGGTGACTTTAAAAATTCACGTTTTCCCCGTCCTCAGATTTCACTAGCGATGATTTCTGTTTTGGGGTTTACTCTTTTAATTTAGTGCAATCTATTACCCCCCAAGACTGTTAAAAATCACACCCCGGATTTTTATTGTCTTTTGGCCTCACATTGAAATTTTTCCCCCATGCTCTTGTGCTCCACAAGGTTTTTTGATAAACTTTTTGTATTGGCTTCCCGTACCTAACCCAAAAAAGGCCTGTCCCCTTTTTTCTCCCGTAGTGAATTCTGCACTTAGCCTGTTCTCAAGTGCTTATGTTGCTGATCCCAAAGCCTCTGCTATTTGCTACTCTCTACTTGTTTAACTACTGAATATTAGACTTCTTCCACACATCATGTCTGCCCCTCTCAAGACCAAAGCTAGGAGGAAGAAAATGCACCCCTGGCTAAATCAATTGCACCCCTGGCTAAATCAATCCGACCACTTTCGCAGGGGGTTTTTGGGGAGGCAAGGTAAAGGGGCAAAGACAAATTGCATTATCGTATGAATACGTATATGAAGAACTTTGATTACTTTCCAATCCGCTTTAGGAACAAAACAAATTTACTTTTTAAAAAACATCATCAAAATGCAATCATTAAATCCAGAATTTTGTTCAAAAACCTTTAAAAACTATTATTTACCCCTGCTGCTCCTATATTTAAAAATCCCCCAAAAACTTTTTGACCGTTTTTTAAAATCTTTCTGAACAAAATTGATAACCAAAGGGGAAATTTTCACAGACTACTAAAATCCATTTTTTGGCCCTGGGGAAACCTCCGTCTTTAAAAAAACCTTGTCCCTATTTCATTACCCCTCTCAGAGCTAATCACAAACATAAAGGCAACTAGCTGCAATCAAGTAATCCCAAAAAAAATTTTTTGAAGCAATCATTGGAAAACAATCGGGGCCTAGCTTAATGATGGTCTTTTAAAAAGCTCTTTAGCCCAGGTTGTTGTCCTGTTTTGTTTCAAACTGCCGGTCCGCACTCGAACTTTTTAAGCCATTTTTAAGACTTCCTTTTTATCCAAAGTGTTAGGAAAAATTGTTTTAATCCGATTCTGTCCTTCCTAAATCCGAACAATATGTTTGAAAAATTCCAGTCAGGGTTCCGCGAACACCACAGCACAGAGATAACTCTTTTAAGGGTAACAGATGACCCCCCTCTGTGCTTTTCAGAGCCGGCAAAGTCCATTCTAATTCTTTTTAAAACCCCAGCGCAGCCTTCGACCTGTCGCCCCAAAATTTCTCCTCCTCGCCTGTTCCGGGTTGGCATCTTGGTCCTGTCCCTTTTTGGTTCTGCTCTACATCTCAAACAGACAATTAACTGGTTCATCTTTTGTCCCCTCACACCCCCAAATAATATTTGCAGGAGTTCCTCAGGGTTTTGGTTTTAGGACCATTTCTTCGTCTGTATATTCTCTAGCTCGGGGCAATTATCCAAAGACACCAAAACTCCTTCCATTGCTACGCCGGGGTGACACACAGATCTACCTCCCCTTTAATTCTCAAAGCGAATGAGTCATCCAAATAGAAAAAGTTTTGAAGACATCAAAGATGGTTGGTCAGAACTTCCTAAGATAAATCAGGGCAAGACGAGCCTTTGTCTTTGGGCCCCCACATATACTATGCTACCCCCCCAGAACCTCTCCTCCCATATCCACCTTGTGAAGAACCTCATGTCTTATTTGACAAAAAATTTAAAATTGAATAGGCGGTACATTCTGTTGTCAAGCCAGTTTCCTTCGCTCAGAACCCCCTCAAAAAACAGACATACCCTTTACCCTCTGCCCCGAAACAGTTTTTTCGTGCATTCATATAATCCGGCTGTACTATGGAATTCCTTACTTGGTTTACCCAGGGAAAGCATTCCCGTCTCCAGCTAAACCAAAAAGTGCCGCCCGGTTATTAAAAAGGTCAAAGAAGCGAGACCACATCACTCCCTTCTTGATCATTAAATGGTCCCTGTTCACTTTGGATAACTTCAAAAATTTTTCGCTTGTTTTAAAAAACCCCGTGGTCTCGTCCCCTTAAAACATCTTTAGCTTTCACCCCCTTTCCCCCACCAGAACCCCCAGAAACACAGCCGCCCCGGGGGGGGGCTGTGCCATGTTCAGGGGAAAAAAATGCAGGGGACCAGGCCTTTTCTGTTACAGCCCCTCGGCTTCTGGAACAGTTTTTGCCAGAGACTATTAGGAGTTCTGACTCTGTTGAGGCTTTTAAGAGGCACCCAAAACTCTCTTTTTTCCCCCGGGTTTCAATGGCATTTGATTTTTTTTATTTCCACTCTGGTACCCTTTAATGTAAAAGCGTTTTATTTGTTGAACAGTAATGTTGACGTTTTGGGATGTTTAATGACTGTTGGAAAGTTAAGCACTTTGGTGGAAATGCTCTTTGCTTTTTTAAGGTGCCCAAAAAATGAATGAATAAATAAATTCTTCACTCCACCCACCCCCCCACTGTTCTACCCGTCAGTTACCATTCAAACCAGTGTCCCGATCCAAGCCCGCTTCTCAAACAACTCCCCGGTTAAAGTGGAAAAGGGGAAAGGAGCTAGTCTCCTCTGACTCATGGGTGAAGGGGCACTGGTTTCCTCTTAGGAGCAGAGGGTTGATGTCCTTTTTAAAAATTTAAAGGCTCGATCTTTGGACCAATCACTCCCTTGAAGGACACACGCGGGGTTGGATGATCCGTTTAGGAACAAAAATCAGTTCAAGTCTGGTTAGATGGACAGTTTTCCGGTGTAACACATTTACTGAGATTAAAGATACTGAAGAGAAATAAACTGGGTTTTTAAAAAATTTCTGGTCAAAAAAAAAGTTTTAAAAATGAATTTAGAAACATGGAGGAAACTTTTACCTCTCAGGGAGCAGGGGTTGATGTTGTTTAAAAATCAATGGCACGATCTTTGGGGCGACCCCTCCCGAGGGAAACACAGCTGGGAACAGTGAATGACTGAAAAAAGTAACCCCTCCCCGCAGTGTTTTGACTCCGTCCCCTTTGTTTTTCCCCCTTGGTCCTTTCTGCTGAATTTCCCCATCAACTTTCTTTCCTTCATGTGTGAGGAAACAGAATTCATTTATCTGAACATTAACTGGAATCATTTGTGCTGTAAAAACATCGCTGATCCCCCCCTGAGGGTCTGATTCTGTCAGTTAAAGTGCTGTGATCCAAAAACCCGTAGTGAAAATTTTCCCAAAAATGACGCAGGGGAAAAAGTTAGTGAACCCAAACCCAAAAAAACCCGACTCAGCGTTTTTCAAAGAGCTGAAGAAAAGAAGAAGGTCTCCCCTCCAACCCGGCACTAGGACTCAGGTGAGTACTTCCTGGAACCAGTCGGGCTGCCCTGTGATGGAGGAGGACAGGGAAAGGGGGGGGGCGATTTTCAAATAAGAGCAAATTTTTCAGGATCCAGAGATTTGAGCTTGTATCATTATTAAAAATACTTATTTTTGAAGTTGTTGTGGTTAAAATCAGAGTGAACCTGGACTCTGATCTGAACTCTGTGCTCAATTATTCGGCTTGATTCAGTTGGAATAAAAAATTTGGAAGAATGACTTTGATTCGTTTAAAATAACTTTAACAGCGTCATAATAATGACTTCTTCTTTTTTAAAAAAAGGAACTAATTTAAAAAGGAAACTGGAAAATGTGTTTTTATTTCCAGAAAAAATTTCCTTAAAAATGTCATTTTAAAGATCAGAAACGTTCATTTATGAATCATTTCTAACTGGAAACGTTTCTAATCTGATCATTGAGCTGAGAAGGGTTAAAGTTTCTACTTTCTCTTCTTTAATGAACCTTAATGTCGTCATGTAATGAAGGGATTAAAGTGACTGCACAATGTTCTAGAGTCAAATGTGAAATGTGGAGCAGTCTTCACATCCTGGAGATGTTGAAACTGGATCAGTGACGTGTGGTGAGACTCAGATTTACAATTATGAACCCAGTGGAACAGCTTCAATTCATTCATTCAACTGGCTGCTTCCACACTAACTGGTTACGTTTCACATCTCTAATGAGCTTCTTTCCACACATATAGGTCTAAGGTTCATATCTGGACAAAGGAACAATGTCACATCTATAGCGGTTAAGAGACAGAATAAGAGACAGAGAGAGTTCATTCATACTCATTCAACATGAGAGAACCCAGAGAGAAAAACCAACAACTCAAATGGAATCAAATCTATATTATATCCAGTAATATTCTGATGATTTGATCCATTTTAATTCAGACTGTTCAACTAAATATCTTCCATCATTCACCACTTCATGTTTAAACTGAAGGTTTAACTGTTAGAATGGTTTAAGCTGAGATTTATTACAATCTTCTGTTTTTATCTTTCATGCAGAGAAAAGATCCCAATAAATGGACCGAGGCCGTACAGGTGACTTAGAGAGACATTGGCTCAGTTCCAGGTGAAGCTCAGCTCACTGCTGCTTGGATTTACTCAGGAAATACGTAAAGTCAGAGATTCTGATATAAAAATGATTGAAATGACTGGAATCAAACAGAAACCACATTCATATCACAGACCAATGGACAAACAGTAGAATTTATTTCATCATCTTTACTTTACATGATGACAGGTGCGGCACTGCCTCACCTGGATCACCTGACCCCATGTCCCTGAACTGTAGAAAGAAGCTGATCTGACAGTACTGGAGTAAAATTACTTAGTTACTTCTAGAGACAGCTTCAAAAGAAAAGAAAATCAGCTGAAATCATTTCTATGAACCAAGGCCTCAAACAGACAGGTGATCACAGGTGATCTCTAGAAAATGGCGGATCAGTTTCACACTAGGCCTCATCCAGACTCTAACCTTTCAGCTCTGACTCAGTTTAACGTCAAGTTCAGCAGATTTCTGCTGCTTCTGTTGGAGCTGAGCTGCTGACAGCTGATGTTCACCAAGAAAACATTCAAAACTGCTTCATTACCTTCAGACGGAGGTTGACACGGAGAGAAAAACACCTGCGACACAATCCTGGTGGAAGTGAAGCTAAACTGAAACCAGGAAGCTCTCAGGCCAGGGCTGTAGCTATGAATCCTTGGCCCTGAAAGGATGTGGGCGTTTTTTTAAATAACTGTTTTCCTCAAAATCGAGATGGCCGACAGAGAACCAGAAATGCCAAGTACGTCAGAATTTCTGTGTAAATACTTACATAGCAGGGCACCACTGAATGATAAATAAATATGCTGGCATCAAGTAACATCTAAGAATTAATAGAACTGTTAAAGTCTCTGGATATTTATTTATAATAGGAGAAATGTGTAATTAATCATGTGAGTGGACACCCATGAAAAATGGGTTTGTGAAAGTTCAATTGCATCATTTTTTATATGCCTAAAGGGGAATACAAATACACAGGAAAGAAAATTGACTAAACTCATGCATTAAAGGGCCACTGTATTTCAGCCGGACATATTTCCCTTTAACACGTCTCTGCAGGTCAGACTAAATGTACACAGTTCATTAAATGACTTGATTAAACCTGAATTAGAGGTAGAGATGTCAGGGGGAAGACTCACGACTCAAAGATTTTTATTTTCAATCCTCTATATTTTCAGGAAAAGTAATTTCTCTCTCACCTTAAACAAAATCACACATATAGATATAAAATATGATAAAAAATTAAAAACAAAAGATGTACATGGACAGTAGTGGAAATAGTGCATGTCAGATTATTAGTTTAGTGGAACAGATACAGAATGGAGCTCAGTGACGGTAGAGAAGGAATCAGACTAGTCCTGTATGAATGAATTAAAGAATGTTTAGTTAACAAATAATGAGCAACACTGAAGGAGCTAAATGTAACACATTCCTGAAGATAAATATTAAAACTAAATAGTGAAATGTTTTATATTCAGTAATAAGAAATACATCTGAGGACAATTTACTAATTTTAAACAACATTTTTAAGAGGTGTTGGTGTCGCTGCATTTCCTCTAATTGTCCACCAGGTGGAGACAGAACAGCGACAGAAGGAAAAAGCTGCAGCAGAAAAAGAAGATCCAAGATGGCGGCTCACCATCAGTCCTATGACAAAAAAACGGGTGCTTTTTTGTTTCTGCCTTCTAATGGTTTTATTTTTATTTTTAGAAACAGGAAATGAAAATAGACCCATTTCATTTTTTTTAAACATTTTCTACCTTGATAAAGAAAAATGTGTAGTCTGGGTCTGTTTTCACATTCACCTGGATTTTATTCCTGTCTTTAACCAACCAGAGTCTTAGTTGAACCTTGTATCTGTGTGTTGTTTCCTTGCTGGGCATGAATATGAGCATTTTATGTCCACTGTTGATCCCGTTGCAGCACAGATCTGAATAGAAGTGAAACTCATCAGCCAGTCTGACCCTGCACCACTGGAACACAGAGAACATCAGGGATGAACATCACACTCAAACAGACAAAGAGTGACACAATTTTATTTAGACTTTATTAACATCATCTGTTTATCATTTCATTGATAATACACAGCATCTTCATCATTTCTGTGTCTTTCAGCTTAAGTTTGTTGTGTTTCCAGTAAAACTATTGTGGACCCTCTCATTCATTCTAACCCTAACCACTCCCCCCTCCCCCTTATTTAACTCGTGTCCATCCTCTCATGCCTGGGCCCGACTCTATCTCTGGACCTGACCCTCGTAGAGCCTGTATGACGCCACCGTTGGACAGATGGACCCTGAATTAGTGGAGTTGGAAGTAACATGCAGTTTGTTTGTTTTTTCAAATCTTTATTGAAAGCTTGAAAAAGTACAGACAATCAGAATGTACATAGAAACAGGCAGGTGGGACCAAAAACCCTAAAACAATACAATGCATTTAAAATAAAATAAATAATAATGCACTTAATCAGAAATATAAATCAAATAACTAAGTAAGGCACTTATCAATTTGGGATAAGTGAAAATGATTTTTTTTAAGCAAAGCAATGTGTGCTCACTTTTTTTGTTAACCCGCAGCTCTTTGTTAAGTTCAGGAGCCGAGTCATTGCACAAAGTGTCTTTATGAGGGACTATTGCGCCCCCTAAATGTAGTTGTGGAATTTTGAAATGGCCACCATGGGAAAGCCTGCTGCTGGAAACCCCATGTGCATTTTTAATCCTTTATTCTTTTATTATGTTCCCTTCAATAAGATTTTTCCTTTTAAATATCTGCAGCACACTCCACTTCCTGGTCTGTTGCATTCTGGGTACTGCAAATATCTCCTTTCTGTTTGTTCTTTTTCGCAGTTTTTTGCATTTAAGATTTCAGTGTCTTACATTTTTGTACTCGTCTCACTGTTTCCATTTGTCACTTCCATTTTTATACTTTTTATTCATAGTTTTCTCATTTTGAAAAGTCAACAGGTTGAACCGTGACTGTGTGACCTGTTCCCTGCAGTGACCACTTCTCAGACAAGCATTAATATATAAGTTTCTATATAAATGTTTACAGTAAGTGTTTGTTTTATTGCCACTTCCTGGAGCTTTGCGGTGTGTGGAGCACAGGAGTGGTCGGGCCATGAAGTGTCAGAGGAGGAGAACTGAACTTCGCTCTGATTGGCTGGACTGGGGCTACCTAGCGGTGCTAACGAACAGTCTTAGCTGGTCAGGTGGTGAGTGGATTTTTTTTTTCCTTTTTTCCTCCTTATGAACATGACTCATGGCTCTGAGTTGTTTAGGCCTTAAGGTCACTCAAACCTCCTGTCCTTTATAACAGTTAGCCTAGCGGGGGCTAATTTCATGCAGTATTGAGTATTGGTAGCACCTGGTGATACTCTAATTCTTTAATGGCTCTCTGCAGGCTTAACACCTTTGAAGACCACTCAAACCTGCTTAGCAGTTAGCCTAGCAGATGCTAATTTTAGACTGGATTATTAAAAGCACCTTAAATAGTAATAATTATAATAATAAAACCTTTAATAATAAAACTTAAATACTAAAACTTTTTATAATAATAATTATTATTATTATTATTATTGTTATGATTTCTATAGTGTCTGAATGTAACTAGTGCTGTGATTGGTCCTCTGGTTCTCACACTTGGAACAACCTATAAACTATTATAAAATAGAGACATCTGGTCCTTCTCCTTGAATTTAAAGGTCTTATGAGCTCAGTGGTGAGTGAATCAGTTGTCACTTGTCGATGCTTCTAGGTTGTATCTGGTTATATCTTGTAGTTTTACTCATTCATGTCTCATGTTTTGGTTTTTATGTCTTGTCCATTCATTGTAATACTGTAATTTTGTGCGACTTTCTTGGCCAGGTCTCCCTTATAAAAGAGATCATTGATCTCAACGGGACTAACCTGGTTAAATATGGGTTAAATACAATACAAAATAATGAGATTGTGCTGACAAGACCAGACCTGGTCATCATATCATATAATGTCATATAATGAAACAGACCTGAGTTTGTAGATGGTTCTAGTAGAAAGAATCCAGATGTCACAGACGTTACAGACCATACAGTGGTAACTCCAGCAGAACCACAACCTAAACATGACTCAGCTCAAGCAGCAGAACTAGTAGCACTCACTAAAACTAACAGGAAAAGACAAAACTACCAACATTCATACTGACGGTCAATAACAATGGAAGAACTGAGGTATGAACAACATCAGCTGGAAAACCTGTTAACCACAAAGGCTTAATGTGAGACTCACTGGCTGCAATGACACTACCTAAACTTAGAAATCTGTAAATGTGCAGCACTCACTAAAGGAACTGATCCTGTCTGGACAGGAAATCACAAAGCAGATGTAGAAGCTGTACCTGCTAGACTGCATGTATCGACTCCTTACTGCAAGTAAAACCTTTAACCCTTATATTGTGTTAGTGTCAAAGTTAATCTGTTTGCAAGTTAAAATGTGTTTTTATAGAGACAAGGCTTCATGACCTCCTCAAGAACAGATGTTTTAACACTACAAAAGAATCTGAAAATCTAAAAAAGAAAGTGATGTCTGTGGAGTTATGGGTCCAACATTAACCTGCCAAGAACATTGGTAGAAACATGAAACTACGAATATGAGCTGTTTCTTTGCTGTCGTCTCTAAACTCACCAGTTCCTACAGTTCACCAGCAGCTATAGAATCAGGAAACACTCAACTCCTCATCTGACAAATCCAACCAATAATCAAAGACACATGAAGCAGATGCTGCTCTGATCCAATAAACGTGTGGATGAAGGAGGAGGAACGTAACGAGGAAGAGACAGTATTTGGTTTGTGTCTGAATCATTGATGAGGGACTGGACTTGATTTGTTGGAGCTCAGTGAAGAGTTGAAGTGCAGCTCTGTTGATGGTCTTAAATGGAGACCATGTGGATGAAGCTCTCCTCTCCACCTCCCAGTAACATGGTCCAGTCAGAGTCTGCTTCAACCTCTGGATCATCAGGACACAACTCATCCTCCTGTTTATCATGACCACCACCTGTAGAGAGAGGAGAAAGAAGAGAGGAGGTGAAGGAGTGTTTCCCTTCATCATCACATCCAGTAGAAAGAGCAGCAGGGACTTGAGTCCTGTTCAGAGCAGCAGTGGAGCAGCTGTGGAGCTCAGCCAGCTTCCTTTCAGCTTCATGTTAACGTGGTGGAGTGAACACACACAGACCTGCAGAGACTTTTAGCATCAAGTCTGTTTCCTCTGCAGATTTCACTGAGAAACTGCTGAGAGTCCTGAATGCTTCATTACTGCACCAACACTTTAGTGATGGATTTACTGCTGCTCCATTGAAACAAAGATCAGCTGACTAAGAAACTCATGGTTACTAAATGTAATGCTGCTTCTGTGATGTGCAGAATTCAGTCAGACTGATCTCAGAGCTGTAATCAGTTGTTGATCAGATGTGATGAATGACCACCACTGTCTCTATACATCTTGGAAGGCTGTCAGCTGGAATCCAGCTTTATTTCCTGGACACATCAACACAACAACAGTCGTCTTCACATGAACTCAAACACATGATCACAACAATCTTCTGGCTCATCTGATTGGCTGACTGTTGTCTCTCTCTCTGTCTTTCTGTCCAATCCTGAAGCCTGTCTCACAGCTTCACTGAGAAGCTGCAGGTTTACAGGAAACACTGGACCTTTGATACTAACTGTGTTTAGGACGATATTGATGAAAGCAGCATGGACTGACCGGAACCCTCTACTCACCACAGCGTCTCCAGATTATAGTCTGGACTCTCCACAAGATCAAGAAGCTGCTTCACTCCTGAATCCTTCAGGTTGTTGTGACTCAGGTCCAGATGTTTCAGATGGGAGGGGTTGGACTTCAGAGCTGAGACCAGAGAATCACAGCTGATCTCTGACAAACTGCAGCTCCTCAACCTGAATATAGAATAAAAGATGTGAGTTTAATTCTGTGTTGCTGCCACACTTGACCAACACAAACAACAAATGTGAGTTGAGAGGATCGTCTGGATCAAGATGTGACTCTTCAGCTCTAATCACAAACATTCATTGACTTCAACGACTAACAGTGGACGTTTTCTACACGTTCTGCTACAAAGACTTGGAGACAAGGAAACAGAAAAGATGAACTAAAGGACATTTACAGATTGATGGAGGAACATGAATTAGATTCAGTTGGTGATTAAACATATCAGATCTACAACAGTAACAGACAGTGAACTCACTCCAGAGTCTCCAGTCTACAGTCTGGACTCTCCAGAAAACCACACAGCTGCTTCACTCCTGAATCCTTCAGGTTGTTGTTAGTCAGGTCCAGATGTTTCAGATGGGAGGAGTTGGACTTCAGAGCTGAGACCAGAGAATCACAGCTGATCTCTGACAAACTGTAGTTCCTCAACCTGAATAAAGAATTAAAGATGTGAGTTTACAAAGTTTCTGTTGAAATCATCCAGAGTTTCATCTTCTGTTCAGAGCTGAAGTTTCAGAATGAACAAGTTTAAAACCTGGAAACTCCAAACAGGTGAATCCAACAGGAACCAGCTTCAAACAGTCAAACAGAAGAAGAGAAGAAGAACTCTCATTACTATTAATGACAACATGCTGCTGCTTCAATGATGACGTGGCTCCATCTCTACAAGCACAACTAAAAACCCTTAGACATTTATTTCACTTTCTACTCAAAGTTCAGAGAAGCTCAGATGAAAACGAGACATTTCACATTTTTAAAACCTGATTTGATATGATTGAAGCCTCTGTTTGGATAAAGTAGATCCTTTTTTCACATATAATCAACATGTAAATCCGGGTTTCATCGACCCTGTAACTAACACATCAAGTTCAGTTTGAAAAGCTTTTAAATCCATATTCAGAACTAATCTGATCAACTATTAAATGTTAAATGACAATTGTTACGTTAAGTGTGTTTGTAAAACTAGAATCTTAATGATTTTTCTTTCCATGAATGACTAAGCTCATTTACAATCAACTCTTTCACAGCAACTTCAGTTTGAAGAAAAACTTGAAGTAAAATAATCAAAGCACATTTTGTTTGAGTGGATTACTGGCTGCTTTGACTTTATACCTAGAATGTGTTGATTTTACATTTGTCTCATCTTTTTTAAATGACAGTAGAAAACTATGTATGTAACAGGCTGACACCAGTTAATGAACTGGTTCTACTGCTTGTTTCAGTTCTAGTTATGAGAGCAATAGAGTTCTAGTAGGACATTCATAATCCTTTCATTCACAATGACTCAGATATTTAGGATATTTATTGAGGTTTAGTCATAAAGAGAATGAAACATGATGAAGCCATATATGTAAATGTAAAGGGATTTAACTGATGACATGATGAATTAAGTTAGAATTTGTTTATCATGATTGGCCTCAACAGCAGAAACTAAATCCTGATATTTTTCTGCTGGAACCCTTGAGTTCAGATAGTGCTGCCCTAACAACAGCAGTGAACTGCTGCATTCAGCAACAACACAACAATGAAGCTTCACATCCAACATCATCCAATCACTAAACTGGTTCAACTAAACATTTGACAAAGTGGGCTCAACATTTAAGAGACTAAACTATTTCAATCATTGTCAGCTTCATCAATGACGTCAAAGAATGGTCAGTTGGTTTTAATGTGAAACAACATGAGCTGAAACTGAAGCTGGAAATCAAGAGTGTCAGAGTTTCAGAGTCAATCATCCAGTGGAGGATTTTTCTTCTTCTATGAAGCTTTGAAATGTGGAGCTCAACATGGTTCTGCCACAGTCAATGGACTAAAGCACAGAAGAAGAAAGCAGACTTTACCATGAAGATCCTCAGTGTGGATCAGTAGAATATCAGCCTGATGTCACCACAACTTTACCATCATATTCATCTCAGCACACAAAGAAAACATGGAGTCTGACCTCAGAGTCTCCAGTCTACAGTCTGGACTCTCCAGAAAACCACACAGCTGCTTCACTCCTGAATCCTTCAGGTCGTTCTCACTCAGGTCCAGATGTTTCAGATGGGAGGGGTTGGACTTCACAGCTGAGACCAGAGAATCACAGCTGATCTCTGACAAACTGCATTTAATCAACCTGTATAAAGAATAAGAGATGAAATGATTGGTGATCAGTCAGATGTGTTGAGGTCTGAAATGTGTCCTGATCAATGAGCTGTTCTCTAAAATGAGTAGAGTGACTTTGTCCTTGTGTTATTGTGGATCTTCATCATGTCAGCCTTCTACAGACATCATCCAAACGTCAGCAAAACATTCAGACAACTATTGATGTCAACACAGATCAATAAGATGCTGCTGACCTCACTACAGGATCAATATGAATGATCAGACATCATCAGTCAAGTCACTTTCAAATAAACACAAAGCAAAGAAATCTTTGGACTTGATCAAGAAAACTTTGTCAGTTGAAACAGATGTGAGTTGAGAGGATATTCTGGATCCAAATGTGACTCTTCGGCTCTAATCACAAACATTCATTGACTTCAACAACGAACAGTGGACGTTTTCTACACGTTCTGCTACAAAGACTTGGAGACAAGGAAACAGAAAAGATGAACTAAAGGACATTTACAGATTGATGGAGGAACACGAATTAGATTCAGTTGTTGATTAAACATATCAGATCTACAACAGTAACAGATAGTGAACTCACTCCAGAGTCTCCAGTCTGCAGTCTGGACTCTCCAGAAAACCACACAGCTGCTTCACTCCTGAATCCTTCAGCTTGTTGTCTCTCAGGTTCAGATGTTTCAGATGGGAGGGGTTGGACTTCAGAGCTGGTCCCAGAGAATCACAGCCGATCTCTGACAAACTGCAGCTCTTCAACCTGAATAAAGAACAAAAGAAGTGAGTTTACAAAGTTCCTGTTGAAATCATCCAGAGTTTCATCATGTATTCAGAGCTGAAGGTTCAGAATGAACAAGTTTAAAACCTGGAAACTCCAAACAGGTGAATCCAACAGGAAGCAGCTTCAAACAGTCAAACAGAAGAAGAGAAGAAGAACTCTCATCAATATTAATGACAACATGCTGCTGCTTCAATGAAGACGTGGCTCCATCTCTACAAGCACAACTAAAAACCCTCAGACATTTATTTCACGTTCTACTCAAAGTTCAGAGAAGCTCAGACGAAAACGAGACATTTCACATTTTTAAAATCTGATTTGAAATGATTGAAGCCTCTGTTTGGATGAAGTAGATCCTTTTTTCACATATAATCAACATGTAAATCCATGTTTCACAAACCCTTTTGCTAACATATCAAATTCAGTTTGAAAAGCTTTTAAATCCATATTCAGAACTAATCTGATCAACTATTAAATATTAAATGACACTTGTTACGTTAAGTGTGTTTGTAAAACTAGAATCTTAATGATTTGTCTTTTCCATGGATGAATAAGCTCATTTACAATCAACTCTTTCACAGAAACTTCAGTTTGAAGAAAAACTTGTTGAAGTAAAATAATCAAAGAACATTTTGTTTGAGTGGATTACTGGCTGCTTTGACTTTATATCCAGAATGTGTTGATTTTACATTTGTCTCATCATTTTTAAATGACAGTAGAAAACTATGTATGTAACAGGCTGACACCAGTTAATGAACTGGTTCTACTGCTTGTTTCAGTTCTAGTTATGAGAGCAATAGAGTTCTAGTAGGACATTCATAATCCTTTCATTCACAATGACTCAGATATTTAGGATATTTATTGAGGTTTAGTCATAAAGAGAATGAAACATGATGAAGCCATAGATGTAAATGTGAAGGGATTTAACTGATGACATGATGAATTCACTTAGAATCTGTTTATCATGCTTGGCCTCAACAGCAGAAACTAAGTCCTGATATTTTTCTGCTGGAACCTTTGAGTTCAGATAGTGGTGCCCTAACAACAGCAGTGAACTGCTGCATTCAGCAACAACACAACAGTGAAGCTTCACATCCAACATCATCCAATCACTAAACTGGTTCAACTAAACATTTGACAAAGAGGGCTCAACATTTAAGAGACTAAACTATTTCAATCATTGTCAGCTTCATCAATGACGTCAAAGAATGGTCAGTTGGTTTTAATGTGAAACAACATGAGCTGAAAGTGAAGCTGGAAATCAAGAGTGTCAGAGTTTTAGAGTCAATCATCCAGTGGAGGATTTTTCTTCTTCTATGAAGCTTTGAAATGTGGAGCTCAACATGGCTCTGCCACAGTCAATGGACTAAGCACAGAAGAAGAAAGCAGACTTTACCATGAAGATCCTCAGTGTGGATCAGTAGAATATCAGCCTGATGTCACCACAACTTTTAGCACACAAAGAAAACACAGCTGATCTCTGACAAACTGCATTTAATCAACCTGTATAAAGAATAAAAGATGAAATGATTGATGATCAGTCAGATGTGTTGAGGTCTGAAATGAGTCCTGATCAATGAGCTGTTCTCTAAAATGAGTAGAGTGACTTTGTCCTTGTGTTATTGTGGATCTTCATCATGTCAGCCTTCTACAGACATCATCCAAACGTCAGCACAACATTCAGACAACTATTGATGTCAACACAGATCAATAAGATGCTGCTGACCTCATTACAGGATCAATATCAATGATCAGACATTATCAGTCAAGTCACTTTGAAATAAACACAAAGCAAAGAAATCTTTGGACTTGATCAAGAAAACTTTGTCAGTTGAAACAAATGTGAGTTGAGAGGATCTTCTGGATCCAGATGTGACTCTTCAGCTCTAATCACAAACATTCATCGACTTCAACAACTAACAGTGGATGTATTCTACACGTTCTGCTACAAAGACTTGGAGAAAAGGAAACAGAAAAGAGGAACTAAAGAACATTTACAGATTGATGGAGGAACATGAATTAGATTCAGTTGGTGATTAAACATATCAGATCTACAACAGTAACAGACAGTGAACTCACTCCAGAGTCTCCAGTCTACAGTCTGGACTCTCCAGAAAACCAGTGATGGGAACAACGGCATTACTTTTTTCAGTAACGGGGTAATCTAACTAATTACTGTTTCCATCTTTATAACGCTGTTTCCGTTACTGAAAATTAAATGGGGCGCGTTACTTGGTTCTCAGCCACGGAGCAGCAAAACTTTTCTTTCTTTCTTTTTTTTTTCTTTTTTTTTGGCGAGGAGACGGGGGAGGAGCGAAACAATCGCATAGGTGATTATGATTGGCTAAGGTGCAGTAGACTTTCACGATAAGCGAATCAGAGACAGTGTTCAGTTTATACACAAATCACACCCACACCAAACCAGCAGAGGGAAGCGGCTGCAATGCTGAATGTGGAGGAAAAGATGTGAGCCGTCACTGGTTGGACCGGGTCGACCCGGGTTTTTCTCTCTGATTCATATCTGCCTGTTACATTCTGACTCTACTTCCTGATGGACGGGGTTTGTGGGGGAAGCTTGTCAAAAACAAGTTTGATCTTCCCCCCATAAAAGGACTGATCTTGAAGGGCGGGGGATTTTTAGTTCCTTTTTATTTTCAATCAAAAAAAAATAAAATTTGGGGTTTTTTACAGGGAATGTTAATGAAGCTCATGGGAATGAACAGGGGACTGTGTTTATTTTCCAGCTTGTAAAGTGTTTGTCCCCCACTTTAATGATCATGACAGCGTCTGCATCCAAAAAAAAGGGGGTTTTTGGAGGCAGATATCGGGTTTTCGGGAGCAGGACACAGAAAATTTATTCAAATATCAGCACCCTTTTTAAAGGGAAAGTGGGGGGTTTAAACGGCCCCAATCTTCAGGTTTTTATCAAACTGAATTTATTTTGCAATGTACGCGTTGACTTTAGGAGGGAGAAAAAAAACAGGCGCAGCTCTCCCGTGGGATTTCCCCGATGGGGGAAACCCTTATATGTAACCATTTGGGAGTCTGAGGTCAATAAATATTAAAAGTTCTATTTTTAAGTACGTGTCTAAAAAATTTTTCTATATGCAACTGATAAAACCCTAAAAAAAAAAATATGTAATTTTTTGGAACATATTTAAATTTAAAAAAGGGGTAAAGCAATAGTTAATTTCCCTGGTAACTAGTTACTTTTATAGTGGATTTGATTCATTTACTAACTCAGTTTTTTTTTGGGAGAAGTAAATAGTAAATAAAAAATCATTATTTTTTAGAGAAACGCCCCCAAACCACTGTTGGACTTAACTATTTAAATTCATTGTCAGCTTCAACAATGACGTCAAAAAAAGGTTTTTTAATTGTAAAACAAACATGAGCTAAAATTTGGAAGTTAAAAAATTTTAAGGTGTCAGAGTTTAGAGTCAATCTTTCCATTTTTCTTCTTTAAAGTTTTTGAAATGTGGAGTTTTTAACATGGCTCCCCACAGTCACCATCATTTCTTTCTCAGCACACAAAAAAAAACCATGGAGTCTGCCCTCAGAGTCTCCGGGTCTACAGTTTTGGACTTTTCCAAAAAACCACCCCAAGCTGTTTCACTCCTAAACCCTTTCAGGTTGTTCTCACTCGGTTTCCAGATTTTTTCAGATGGGGGGGGTTTGGGAACTTCAGAGCTTGAGACCAGAGAAAAAAAAGGGGATTTTCCTGAAAAACTGCGGGCTCCTAAAACCCTGAATGAAGAAAAAAAAGATTGTAGTTTTAAATAATGGACAATCAGTTGTTCTCGGGTTTTAAAATTCGGGCAAAAAAAAGCTTCATCCCCTGGGGGAATGAAATTTGGGGAGGGGAAAAGGGGGGGGTGGGTACAGGGGGCCCAAAAGCAGCACTTTGTATGCAATGGTAGGCTGCTGCCTTTTAACAAGAGTATTGCCCATTTAAAAACTTTAAAAAAAAACTTTACTTTTTTTTGTAAAAATTAAAAAAATCCATTAAAAAAATTTATTAAAAAGCCTCCAATAGAATAAGAATCAATGGCTTTCTTTGTCCTCTGCCCCCTGATTGGAGGCCCCTTCTCTTCTTTTTGTTTCTGGTGTTTTAATTACGGAGGGAGTCGGGTTTTGAGGGGGAGTAGTTCACCAGCTGTTTAGTGACTAAAATAAAACCCCCAACTATTTATTCCGGGCTTCCCCCCTTTTCTCATACCCATCAGTAGCCCATGTTCGGGACATCAGTTTTTTTGTGAATTCACTGGCGGGCGGGGGACTGCCCAGCTATGTGTTATATTACAAGATCCTCATTTTTCCTTAGCTTGTTGTTTTGTATCTATGACAAAAGTTAGTTTATTTGTTTTCCTTTTCTTCTTTTCTCTCTTTTCTTCTTGGTTTCCCCGTCTGGGTCTTCAGGGGGGGGTTCCCCCTTATGAGCTTGGTTCTGCTAGGGTTTTCTTCCGGAAAAAGGGGGATTTTTTTCCTCAGGCTGTTTTGGGGGTTTTTCAGGCGGGGTTTTTTTTGAAGGTCTTGAGAAAATTTGTATTGTTTTTTGGCGCATATAAAAAAATGAATTGAACTGAATTAAATTAAATTTCAGTCCAAATTCATTTTTTTATCTTGTAGTAGTTAGCCCCTGTTTTTTCCCATCCTGCTCTGTAGATATTTTCTGTCTTTTTTTTCCCTTGCCTGGTTTTGGGACCTGAAAGAAAAACTTTGTGTTCAGCATTTTTTTAAAAAGAAAAATTTCACCGTGAATCCTAAAAATCGCTTGTTTTTTGTTCTTCTGGGTTCAGTAGTCCCCCTCCACCCTGCCCCCGATTTCCCCTAAAAGCCTACCCCCCTTCGGGGCAAAGCCTACACCTTCAGAGAGTCCCAGTGCTCGGGAAAAAAAAGCCCTGCCTTGCCCCAGTCCCCAAAAAAAAAGGGGGAGTGCTCCCGGGGAGGACTACGGGCCCGGGTCGCACTAAACCTCTCACATCATGAAGGTCAAGGAGAGACTGGTTCTGGCTCACCTCAAAAATGTGGGGGTCCCCCTTTCAAAAGGGACCCCTCCCAATTTGCTATAAACCCCCCATGTTGGGGTTGTGATGCGCATCTACTGCAAAAATTCTACAGTGAATGGGGAAAACACATTGAGTTGGGGGCAGGCTCATGGGCACGGAAAATCCTAAGGCAGGAAACCCGACACATCCCAAATTTTTTTATAAAAGTTTCTCAGAGGGAAAAAAGGGAAAAGGAGACTATCATGGAAAGGGGAAAAAAAAACCTGAAAAACCTAACTTTTTCCCTCATGGGGGACTACTCCGAAGCAGTAAGGTTTGGAAACAAAAAAAAAATTTCACCCCAAAAGTAAAAGCTGAAAGACCCAAAAGGGGAACATTGCTTACATCCGCCATGAAAATTGCTCTTTGTCCCCCCTTCCCTTTCCCAAAGAAATGCAAAAGAGGAAATGTTAACAAATCTCAGATGCCCCACACTGGCCCATATGCAAAATTCACGAAAACCCGTAGGTTTGTGAACCCTTTTAGCACAAACATTCGGGTTAAACTGCCCGCATTCCCATAAAGGGTAGAATTTTTTAAAGAAATTAAATTTTGGGGGGATGTTGACAATGTTAACAACAGGAAAAGTTATACCCTGGTCTTTTTAAAATCTTTAGTTTAATTCATTTGTGACATTTACGTAAAAAAAGGGGGATATACAGGGTGTACATTTAGGAAAGATGGGGGACAATGAAGGGGGGGGCCCGTTCCCAATTCTACATTCGGGAAACAAACCCCTGTTAAAGTCAGAGAAAGATTTAATGTAATGTGATTTTTGAAATGCCGGGGTAACGGGTTTCCCCTTTTGCGGCTTTTTAAACCCCCTTTTTGGGTTGGGTGTTTGTTACGGGGGGGGCCCACCAAGCTCTTACGGTCAGTATCGGGGAAAAATCTGTTAAAAAAGTTTTGAAGGGAAAGTGATGAAAATTGGGGGAAAAAAAAATATTTTTGGGAGACCTGAAACATAATTTTTTTGGCAAAAAAAATGTCCTCTGAAACACAAAAATCCTTTAATGAAAACCCGAGCCTGTTATCTTACTCAGGTTATTGATAAAAACCCACAAGGGAGCACACTAACAAGTCGGGGAACTGGTCTCAAATTGCATTGATCGATCTATACAAATTTTCTGTTAAACTCTGCTCCAAGGCTGTAACGTTCCCATAAAGCTTCAGTGATCAAAATTTTTGGTTTTAGCCGTATCAAGCAGGCCAAATTTCCCAAAAAAGCGGGGCCCAAAAAAATTTTATTTAAACTATCTATCAAAGTCTTTTTGTCCGGGAACTCATATGTGGGCTGACGTCAGAAAATTAATGGGTCCAAAGTCAAAAAAACAAATAAAATTTAAAATAGGGGCACTTAATGGTTTCAATGAAGGGTTGGTCCTTGTGAGGGAAGGGCCGGGCCCTATCGGAAGCTGACTTTTGGGCCTCTTGGGTGGTGAAAATTTGGGAAACCCACTCATGAATAAAAAAAGATAAGCAAAAGATGTAAAAATTTAAAGGTCTGTTGTTTGGTTTGATTAGAAAAAATTATGGGGAAAAAAAAGGGAAATTTATTCACTAAACTTAATAAAAAAAAAAGGAAAAAGTGTTTTTAGATCTAGGATGGTTGACATAAAACATGTTTGGAAAAGGGAAGCCTGGAGAAATTTTAATTAAACATATGGGAAAGAAAAAAAAAACTCCTTAATTCATGAAGCTGAGGGTCTTTTTAATTTAACCGAAAGACATACCCAATTATTTTTTAAACCCACTTCATGGGAAAAAAGTCTGTAATCTGTTAAGAAAAACCCACAGCTTGCGGGAAAAACCCTTTCTATTCATGTAAAAAAGTTTATAATAATAAAAGAAAAAGAACTGCCCCCTTTAAATTTTAAAAGGGAAAAATTAGAGGAAGTGCGGGAACTACTTTCATCCATAAAAGCCCAAAGGCTGCCGGGGAATTGATAACTTGGATGTAAAAAGCTGGGGAAAGCGGACCCAAATTTGGTTCTTCAAACCCAAAACCCCACTTTTGAGCGGGCCCACAAATTTATGAAGCTTCAGCACTCTGCACTAATAAAAATTTCCCTCTTTGGTTCCTGCCCCTCCACGCAGCTCAGAAAGGGGAAAACACTGTGGAAACAAAAAACAAATTACGGGATTTGGAATGTGCTAAAGAACAAGATGAGTTAAAAGATCAACACAAAAAAACAAAATGTGGATGTTGTCCCTTTTTGGTTGATTGGGGGTCAGACTAAAAGGGGGATTTGTCCACAGACAGTATGGACAAAAGAATGTTAGTGACCCCAAAAAACTCTTTTAAATTGTAAAACATGTAAAGACTGGATTTGATTTTATTTTGGTTTCGGGACCCCCCAAACCGTTTGACAAAGGGAGATCCCTGCTGATGTTCAGGAACTGATGCTCCTTCATTTAAACTTTTTCAGCCCCTTTTTTCTATCGGGACAGTCCTGACAAGGGGAGCTCATCTAAACTGCATCTCCATTTTTCAGAACCCTGGGGAAAAAAAGAAATAAAAAAACTGACCTCGAGTCTCCGTTTACATTTTTGGGACTCTCCAGTCCAGCAGACAGATGTTTTCACTCCTGAATCCCCCAGGTTTTTTTCACTTAGGTAAAGATGTTTCGATTAGAGGACTGGGGGGTGAGGGGGAATGAAACCCCAGGCTTCACAGCTTCTCTCTGAGGGTTCGAAAATCAGTTTTGAAGGGGACAATGACAAAAAACCCCTTTAACTTTGTGACCAGCTGCAGGTTGATGTGTTTTTTATTGATAAATGAATTTAAACGGCTTTTGTTGGAGGTTTTTTGACCACTGGCGCAGCCTCAAAAAGGAGCCCCCTTCTAAAGCAGGGTATTTTTTTCAGGTCAAACTCCCCAAAACTTTCTTGATGACATTTAAGAAAAGGACCAGAGCTGACATGAGCAGGGGGAAAGTTTATCTGGGGAGAAAAAGTCCGGGTTTCTCGGGGGACTGTTGGATCTCCCCACTAGAAAAACCATCATTCAGTTAATTCAGACGGGGAAAAACAGAGGGGAGGTTCTCTCGCAGAAAAAACCACTTTCTTCTTTTTTGATGAACTGGACTTTTTCCCTGTTTGGGTCGGGTGAGTATTTCCTGCTTTTGTAAAAACAGGCCCTCGTAGGAGGGTCTGTTTGGGTTTGCAGTGAAAGCCCCGGGGAAGCGGAGGAAACAAAAGTCCAGGTTTGTCCTTTTGGGGACTCTGAAAGGGGCCTTTTTTCCCACAGCGCTTGATGGAAAAGTGTTTGGTTTTTTAAAATTTTTTAGAAACGCGATGAAGTTTGTTCTTCCATCAGGGGGGAACCCAGAGTTGTTAAAGGGTTAAGATGGACATGAAGAGCACCCAGAAATTTCCTGAAACACTAGTGGACGAAGCAGAACCCCTTTTGCCCTGGTACGGCCCTCTCTCCTTTTTAAAAGATCTTTTGGTGAACACTCCGGTTTACAAGAGGCCCCTCTGATTTTCGTTTGCCCCCACTTGTCAGGTTGATTCAAGAGATCGGGTTTTCCCTTTTTCGGGCAGCTGTTTAAAAGGGCCCATTTTTCCCCAGGGATTTAAATCATTTTCCTGCTTTTTTTATCCCAGTTTTGGATCTGTCTCAGCCCCTCCTTTTTTTACTTGGTTCTTGTTTTTGGGCCCCTGAACCCCCGGGGAAGGGGAAATGTACATCTCAGTCGGGGTCTTGGGCGCTCTCCCCCCCCTTGGTTTTCCCACCACACTCCAAAAAACTGAAAGCAGTGACCAGCGGGAAAGACGGGGATGTGACACAGGGATGTGGGGGGCTTCGTGATGTCTTGTGTGGGGGGGATGATTGGGGGGCCTGGGCCTCCTCCTATCTCGGAACCTTTTTCCTGAAGTACTCCCCCTTCTGGGGGTCAGTAAACCCCTTTTGGGCCCCTCTGTCACCTTGTCAACACACTCAGGGGGGGGATTGATTGGCTGCTGCAGGTCTTTTTTTGTGGTTATCCAGGGGGGCAGAGGGAAGCTATTTTTCCCCCGGGATGGGTTTTGGGTTGCAGGCAAAAAATCCACTGAGGTGGACTCGTAACATCAGTCAGGTCTAGTCTTGTGGAATTCCAGGGAAGTCGACATTTAATCCAAAACCGGGCAAAGAATGAACCCCAATTGGAATTCTTCAAAGTTTAAATTTTCCTGCTTCTTTGGTTTCGTGAAGAAGTGATGAAAATTTTCCACCAAGCTGAATTTTTCTGTTTTCCCACTTTCGCTCTCTAAAAAGTCAGTGAAAAAATTTGAAGGGGATGTCCGGGTTTGGCTTTGTCTTCACCCCAGCCCAGAGGGGAACTTCGGGTTTTAAAGCCCTTTTTTTCCCAAATGCCGGGCCACCCCCTTTGTATACTCTTTGTTTGGTCCATGTTTTTCCAGGTGAGGTTTTTAAAGATGTTTTTTTTGTCTGATGCTTGTTTTTTGCTTTTGGGGGGTTTTCCCCTGGATGCTGTTTCAATTTGTTTTGCCCCCCTGTTCATCTTTGCCCTCTGCAGTCCCTCCCTTTTGTGATTTAGAGTTTCTGTGTAGATCTAAATTCAGAAGGGGTTGGTTTCCAGTTTTAGAAATTTCCCCTCAAACACCACACGGGGAACTTCTCCTTCGGGACCAAAATTTAACTTTAGTCCACAAAGGGCAGCTTTATGTCCTGAATGAACAAACAACAAAAAAGATAAAATGAATAAACTTTTCCAGTAAATTTTTCCAAATGTATTGCTCTAAAGAATGAGTTTGGGGAATATATCTTGGTTCATCTTTTGAGACATTAGTAAATTTTCTCATTTCCCCAGCGTTTTCAATGTTTAAAAGAAATCCTTTTTAAACTGTTCTGCAGAATCAGCCAGTTTCCCCCGGGCTTCATTTTTCCTCAGGGAATTTTCACTGTCATTTCACTAATAAAATCTCTGCTGTCCCCCTCTGCTCTTATTTAAACCCCCCAAGACCCCCTCTTCCCCCCTCTGATTTCTTCTGGCATTCTGGGTAAGGGACTCGGGAACCTTTGGATTTTCTTCAGCTCGTTTCTTAAAAAAAGTGATGATTTTTTTCCCCCCAAAGCAGCGGGGAACAGAAGACGATTAAATTTGGACACAAGCAGACTAAAAACCCATGGAGACAAAACAGATCCATGTTGGGACCCCATGACAACCCCACGGGTCTACAAAGGGGCAGCATGGACATGATGGAAAGTAGTTTTTGGGTAAGGGACAGCCCGGGGAAAGATGGATTTCCCGCTGTTTTCTGATGCTGCGGGGGTAGATGACCATTTGAAAAACCTCTGGGGCTCTGCTGGGGGATCGGGTGGACCAATTCATCAACAAAAAAAGCGGGTTCCAGAAAACAAAAAAACATTAAACACAGTCACGGACACAGTTTGTCTTTTTTTGGGGTTTACTGGTTTTTCCCTTGCCACACTCTGAAACCCTCTTTTGTTTCCTTTTCTAAGTCCTTAATAAACTAAGAGTTAGTTTATCATCAAGTACTTTGGTTTTTTTGGTGTGTGTTTTCTGGTTTGAGTTCTATCTTCTTGGGGTACTGTTGTGACACCCAAAAAAAAATGTCACCTCCCCCTGATGGTTCAGGGCCGGGTGCCCGTGCCAGGCCCTTTCCCCCTCCATTACCCTTTGGGTTTACATCGTCCAGGAAGGGCCTCTGCCCACCCGGCCCCACCCCCCGTCCCCACCAATGAAGTTCCCCCTCCCCATCACCCCACCCCCGGCCCGCTGCAAATTTTGTCCCCTTGTCGACGACATCCATCCCGCCCACGTACCACGTCGGATGTCGCTGCTGGCTGCACACCTACTCCTCTTTTCCCTCCCACGGCCTTAATCATTGGAGACTCCATGGTCCGTAACATCCGCTTCGCAAACGCGATCACACACTGCTTTCCCAGAGCCACTACTCCTGACTTCCTGAGGAAAGTCCTTGGACTACTGGATTCCTGCCCACCCACAGTTACCAAAATCTTACGTCACTGCAGCTCAAACAACACTGCTCGACAACAGTCAGAACTGACAAAAGCAGACTTCATCCGCCTCTTCAATCTCTTCAAAACTGCCTTTATTTCTCGCCCAATTTCCGACCTGGGGACACGGGTTTTGGGGCGTGTTTTAGCAGGATTCTCTTCTTCACATCGGTCCGTCTGGCCCGCACAGAACACCAAAATACATCCACAACTTTTTACTGTTTGTTGCAAAAAGATGTTCTTGCACCCAAAAAACATGGGAAAAGCCGCATGCTCAATTTCCAACCTGCATTCGCTGTGCATTAAATTTTTACCCGAAAGTGAATATCTACATGACTGCCAATTTTGATTGGGTCTTCCTCCCCCAGCCCAAAAAAAGCAAATAATACCCTTTGTCCCCCGCCCCTCTTTTCCCCCCCGGGGGGAGTCCTGCTACTACCCCCCTTTTGCCATTCCAAAACTTTGTCACCAAAAAGGACCCACAACAATAAGGGCCCGCAGAGGGTTATTTTTAAAAAAAAAAAAATATTGCTTAAAATAATTTAAAATTACCCCTTCAAGTCCAATGAGGGTTTGGCCCTTTTAAATGTGAGGTCCAAAGTTTTTTCTGGGGCAGAAACCGGGTTTAAAATCAGATATTTTCCATTAGTTTGAAACCCCTCCTCCAGATTTTCTCTTACCTCAATCAGCCAGATTCTTTTGGTTTTCGGCGGTGGTGTTGCTGTCATCTACAGCAAAAGTATACGTTGTTCTCTTGCCACTTTTTGGATTTTCTCCCGATTTTTTTTTTCCCTTTGTGAATTTCTGAGTACAAACGATTGTATGCCCCGATTTTGGGCAATTTTTATTTTAAAGGGGACTTTAAAATCACGTTTTCCTTTTCCCACCAAAATACACTAGCGAAATGGGTTTATGTATTTGGGTTTATCTTTTAATTTTTGTTTCAATTTTACCTCCCCCAAAACATGTTTTTAAAAAAACACACCTTGGGGTTTACTATTGTCTTTTTGGGCCCCACACTTAGCAAAATTTGTCTTTTCCCTGAATCTGTGTGTTGACCACCCAAAGGGTTTTGAAAAAACTTTTTGTATTTAGCTTCCCCCTACCTTTCACCAAAAAGGCCCCTGTTTCCCCATTTGGGTCCCGCTAGTGAATTCTAGACATTAAACCGTTCTCAAGTGCTTATGTTGCTGATCCCAAAGCCTCTGCTTTTGAATCCCTTCTACTTGTTTAAAATACTGAAAATTGACCCTTTTTCCCCAAAAATCATGTTTTGCCCCTCTCAAAGGGCCAAAAATAGGAGGAAAAAAATGCCCCCCTGGCAAAAAACAAATTTCACCCCCGGCTAAATTTAATCCAGACTCACTATTCGCAGGGAGGGGGGGTCCGGAGGAAAAGCGTAAATGGGGCAAAAGCAAATTTTCATATATCGGGTTAAAAAACAGTATATGAAGAAATTCTGGGTTACATTAAACCAAACCGGTTTTTAGGACACAAAAACAAAAATTTTCCTTTTTAAAAAACATCATCAAGTGCAAAATAACTCCAGAAATTTGTTAAAAAAACCCTAAACTTATTTTTTTACCCCCCTGTGACCTTTTATTTTAAACTCTTCCAATTTACTTTGGGGACCAGTTTAAAAAACAAATTTCTGAAAAAAAAATTTTATAACATCAGGGCAAAAAATTTTACAGACTACTAAAAAACTCATTGTTTGGGCCCCGGGGAAACCCCCCAGTCTTTAACAACCTTGTCCCCATTTTTTTTACCCAAACTCAGAGCTAATCACAAGCATAAAGGAAAAATTGCTGCAAAATCCCGGGTTAAACCCCAAAAAAAATTATTGAAACCCCTTTATGTTAAGCAATCGGGTCCCAGGGCTTAATGATGGTCTTTAACAGCTCTTTAGCCCAGGTGTAGTCCTGTTTTGTTTCAAACATGCCAGAGTCCAGTCACTCTTGAACTATTTAAGACCAATTTTTAAGACTTCCTTTTTATCCAAAGTGTTAGGAAAAATTGTTTTAATCCGATTCTGTCCTTCCTAAATCCGAACAATATGTTTGAAAAATTCCAGTCAGGGTTCCGCGAACACCACAGCACAGAGATAACTCTTTTAAGGGTAACAGATGACCACCTCTGTGCTGCAGGGTGCCGGCAAAAGCTCCATTCTAATTCTTTTAAACCCCAGCGCGCCTTCGGGCATGTCGACCCCAAAAAATTTTCCTTTCCCTCCCTGTTTCACTGGGTTGGGATTTTTGGTCCTTTTTCCTTTTATTGGTTTGCTCCTTTCATCTCAAAAAAGACAATTAAAATGGGTTTCCCTCTTTTTGCTCCTCCTCCCACACCACAAGTAAAATTTGCAGGGGGTTCCCCAGGGCCCCGGGTTTTGGACCCCTTTCTTCGTCTGTATATTCTCTAGCTTTGGGACAATTTTCCAAAGGGCACAACAAACTCCTTCCCTTGCCGCTAGACACACAGATTACCTCCCACTCAATTCTCAAAAATCCCGAATGGGCGGGCATCCAAATAGAAAAAATTTTTTGAAGACATCAAAGGGCTGGTTGGTCAGAAATTCCTTTCAGAAAAAAATCAGGGGCAAGACAGAAACCCTTTTTCTTTGGCCCCCCACATCATAAATATGTACGCCAGAACCTCTCCTCCTATATCCCCAAACCCTATGTGGGAAAAACCTCAGGTTTTTTGTCTTATTTGACAACAATTAAAGTCTGAAGAGGCAGGTACATTCTGTTGTCAAGTCCAGTTTCCTTCAGCTCAGAACCCTCTCAAAAATCAGACACTACCTATCACCCTCTGACCCAGAAACAGTTATTCGTGCATTCATATAATCCCGGCTGTACTACTGGAACTTCCTCTACTTAGGTATTACCTAGAACAGCATCTCCCGTCTCCAGCTAATCCAAAACGCTGCCGCCCGGTTATTAACAAGGTCAAAGAAGCGAGACCACATCACTCCCATTCTTGCATCATTAAACTGGCTCCCTGTTCCCTTTAGGATTTTTCACTTCAAAATTTTCTGCTTTTTTTAAAAAAAATTTCCCCGCATTTGGGTTCCCTCCCCTAATTTCATCTCTGAGTTCTAAAACCCCTTTCACCACCCAGAACCCTCAGATCCACAGACCGCGGTATGTTGGCTGTGCCATGTTCAGGGGAAAAAAAAAAGGGGGGGGGCCCCCCGGCCCTTTTTGTTACGGCCCCCCGGCTTTGGAACGTTTGCCCGGGAAAATTAGGAGTTTTTGACTCTGTTGAGGCTTTTTTAGGCCCCCCTCAACACTCATCTTTATTCCCCGGCTTTCAAAAGGCATTTTTATTTGTTTTTTTTTCCACATTTTTTCAACCCTTTTAAAGTTAATTTGCGTTTTTTTTTGTTTGGGACCCGTAATGTTGATTTAGTTAAATTTCATGGTTTTTATGAAGTTTTAATGTTAAGCAAATTTGGTGGAAATGTCTTTGCTTTTTTTTAAAGGTTTCCTTAAATGAAATGGGAAAAAAACTAACTTCTTCACTCCCCCCACACAATGTTCTAAAAGTCAGTTACCATTTTAAAACAGTGGGCCTATGATCCAAAGCCTGCTTCTTTAAATCAACCCCACAGGTTTTTAAAATGGAAAAATGTGGGAAAAGGGGCTAGTCTCCTTGGGGTCATGGATGAAGGGGGGACACTGGTTACCTTTTTAGGGAAAAGGGGTTTATGTTTCCCTTTTAAAAATTTAAAGGCTCGTCTTTGGGGGCCCAAACACTCTTGAAGGCCCCAAAGTGGGGTCTGGGGTTGTCCCGGTTAGAGAAGAAGAATCAGTTCAAGTTGGTTAGACTAGACAGCTTCCAGATGTAAACACATTTTTCATGGTTTAATGATACTGAAAAGAAAAAAACGGGTTTTTAAAACTTCTCTGGAAACAATGACAGTTTAAAAAATGAAACAAAACCTGGAGGGGAAACATTTTACCTTCAGGAGCCCGAGGGTCGATGTCCCTTTAAAAAAAATGGCTTTGATCTTTGGACCAATCACTTTTTGAAGGAACCCCATGGGGGTCTGGAATGATCTGTTAGAGAAGAAGAATCGTTCAAATCTGGTTAGGGGGGACAGCTTCCCGAGTAAAAAAAATTTACATGAGAATTTTGATATGAAGAGAAAAAAAATGGTTATTAAAACTTCTCTGGTCCCCAAAGAAATTTTTTTAAAAGAATCAGAAAAAAAATGGAGGAAAATTTTTTCCCCTTTTAGGGCCAAAAGGGTCGATGCCCCTTTTAAAAATTTTGGCTCGATCTTTGGAAACCAAAAACTTTTTTTAAAGGGCACACAGCTGGGGTCCCGGACTGATCCTGGGTTTGAGAAAAAGAAAACAGTTCAAGTCTGGTTAGATGGACGCTTTAATGTAACCATTTTCATGAGATTAATGATTTCTGAAAAAGAAAAAAAAACTGGTTATTAAAACTTCTTGGTCCTAACAGTTTAAACTGAATCAGAAAAAATGGAGGGAAAAAATTTTTACCTCTAGGAGCAGAAAGTCGATGTCGTTTTTTTAAAAATTAAAAGGCTTTTGGGTCTTTGGACCCCAAACGCTCCTGAGGGAAAAAACAGGGTGGGATCAGAGAATGACTGAAAAAACCCGTCAAACCCGTCCTGCAGGGTGTCTGGAAAAACCCCCCCTCCCTTTTTCCTCCCTTTGGTTCCCTGCTGGTGAAACCACTCAACTTTCTACCCTTTAAGTGCCGAGGAAACACAAAAATTCATTGAAAATTCACTTTGGGAAAATTTTTGTTTAAAAACATAGCCGATCCCATGATTGGGTCGGGTTCCCGTTCGTTTAAAACTGCTGTGATCCAAACTCTGTAGTGAACTTTTTCTCCAAACATTTACAGACCCGAAAAAAAGTTAGTGGGAACCCCTGAACCCCAAGCAAACCAGACTCGCCGTTTATTCAAAGAGTTTAAAAGAGAAGAAAGTCTCCACTCCCGACCCGGGAAATGAGACTAGGTGAGAATTCCTGGGAAACCCGTCATGGGTGGCCCCCTTTTGGAGGAGGAAGGAAGGAGGGGGAGGCAGATTTTCACCCTTTAAGGGGCCTTTTTTCAGGATCCCGTAGTTTGAGCTTGTATTTATTATTAAATAATCATTATTATGAACTTTTTTGCTGGTTTTTAAAAATCGAGGAACCTGGACTCTGATTGAACATCTGCCCGCTCAATTTTTCTTTCTCTGATTTATTGGGAAAAAAATTAGGGAAAAATGACCTTTGAAATTTTTTAGTTTAAAAATAACATTTAAAAGATGTCAATTTAAAATTTACTTTCTCTTTTTTTTAAAAAAAAAGGAAAATAATTAAAAAGGGGAAATGGAAAAAGGTTTTTTTATTTCCAGAAAAATTTCCCTTTTAAAAAAGTCATTTAAAGAGGGAGAAAAATTAATTTATGAATCCTTTTCTATCTGGAAAAATTTCTAAACGTTTTTTGGTGGAGAAAAGGGTTAAAAATTTTACTTTTTTCTTCTTTAATGAACCTTAATGTCGTCAGGGAATGGAAAAGGGGTTAAAGGACTGCACAAAGTTTTTAGAGTCAAAAGTGAAAAAGTGGAAACAGTTTCAGTCCCGGAGATGTTGAAAATGGATCAGTGACGGTGGTTTAGAACCCGATTTTCAATTATGAACCCCGTGGCCGCTTCAATTCATTCATTCAACTGGTGCTTCCCCACTGACTGGTTATGTTTCACATCTCTAAAGAGTTCTTTCCCCACATATAGGTTAAGGTTTAAAATCGGGGCAAAGGAAAAAATGTCACATCCCCTAAACGGTTAAAAGACAGAATAAGAGGGCAGAGAGAGTTTATTTATACTTTATTCAAAATGAGAGAAACCCCGGGGAAAAAACAACAACTCAAAAGGAAAAAAAAATCTAAAATTTATATCCAGTAATTTTTTGATGATTTGATTTAATTTTAAAATTTAGACTGTTCAACTAAAAATCTTCCCTTTATTCACCCCTTCCTTTTTTAAACCCGAAGGGTTTTTTGTTTTGAATGGTTTAAGTGAGATTTTTTAAAAATCTTCTGTTTTTATCTTTCATGCCCGAGAAAAGATCCAATAAATGGACCGAGGCCCTAAGGTGAAATTAGAGAGACATTGGGTCAGTTCAGGTGAAAACTCAGCTCACTGCTGCTTGGATTTACTCAGGAAATACGTTTTAAAATCAGAAAATTCTGATATTTAAAAAGACTGGAAAAAGCTGGGAATCAAACAGAAAAACACATTTTTTATCACAGACCCCAAAGAAAAAAATTTTAAAATTTATTCATCATCATGATGGGCAGGTGAGACACTGCCCACCCGGAACAACCCGACCCCATGTCCCCGAATTGTAGAAAAAAGTTGATTTGACAGTACTGGGGTAAAAGTACTAAGTTATGTCTAAATGTCACATGTCCAGAGAAAAGATCCCAATAAACGGACCGAGGCCGTACAGGTGACTTAGAGAGACATTGGCTCAGTTCCAGGTGAAGCTCAGGTCACTGCTGCTTGGATTTACTCAGGAAATACGTAAAGTCAGAGATTCTGATATAAAAATGATTGAAATGACTGGAATCAAACAGAAACCACATTTATATCACAGACCAATAAAAAAATATAACTTATTCATCATTATAATGACAGGTGAGACACTGCCTCACCTGGATCACCTGACCCATGTCCCTGAACTGTAGAAAGAAGCTAATCTGACAGTACTGGAGTAAAAGTACTTAGTTACTTCTAGAGACAGTTTCTAAAGAAAAGTAAATCCGCTGAAATCATTTCTATGAACCAAGGCCTCAAACAGACAGGTGATCACAGGTGATCTCTAGAAAATGTGGGATCAGTTTCATACTAGTCCTCATCCAGACTCTAACCTTTCAGCTCTGACTCAGTTTAACGTCAAGTTCAGCAGATTTCTGCTGCTTCTGTTGGAGCTGAGCTGCTGACAGCTGATGTTCACCAAGAAAACATTCAAAACTGCTTCATTACCTTCAGACGGAGGTTGACACGGAGAGAAAAACACCTGCGACACAATCCTGGTGAATATTTAACTAAACTGAAACCAGGAAACTACCTGTCAGGGCAGGTGTGCCCTCCCTCCTTTTTTTTCAACTGTATATTATTCAGACCATGAGAGAATGTGTGCAATTTTTCTTTCTGAGGACAATTTACTAATTTTAAACAACATTTTTAAATACAGCCGCCAGGAGTAGGTGTTGGTGTCGCTGCAGTTCCTCCACACGTCCACTAGGGGGAGACAGCACAGCGACAGAAGGAAAATGCTGCAGCAGCGAATGAGATCCAAGATGGCGGCTCGGCAGAGAAGGAGATCCAAGATGGCGACTCAGCATCCGTAGATCCAAGATGGCGGCTGAGGTGCAGCTGTGTTGTCTGGAGAGGTTCCCCTCGTACCTGAGTCCTCTGGATGTCTTAGTTTTAGACTCAGACCTGGACTCGGTCCTCCTTCAGGACGTGAACGAGCCGGTGGTCCTCTTCACCCCGCAGCGGCCCCACAGCTCCGGGGCGGCCGGTATTTTACTGCGGGTCCACCCGACCACCGAGGAGGAGGCGGCGCGCTGCGGAGCCGGCTCCGGGCTCCGGGACCGGGTCCGGGTCTTCACCAGCCGCTTCTTCCTGAGACACCACGGCCTCCAGCGGGTCGGCACCACCGGGACCGTCCGGGTCCTGGAGCCGGTCAGCCTGGACAGGGTGGTGCTGGGGGCCCGGGGCAGGGACGGCCTCCGCTGGGCCGGAGGAGACCAGTTCTCAGGGAGGCTCCTGGAGCTCTGCAGCCCGGGGAGGAGGCTGCTGGCCCGGCAGGGAGACCCGCTGCTGCTGCTGCCCCGGGACCCGGACCCGGACCCGGACCCAGACTCGGGACAGGTGAGTCAGGAACGGACCATAGGAAACCACACATTCAGTATCTAAACATAAGGCCCGCGGGTCTAAAGGGGTCCGAATTTACAAAGGGTGAAAAGTTCATAGAAGACTGGAGCCTCATGTCTCTGATGTGTCCCTAATGTCTCTGATGTCTCTGATGTGTTTCTGGTGTGTCTCTGATGTGTCTCTGTTATGTCCCTAATGTCTCTGATATGTCTCTGTTGTGTCTCTGATGTGTTTCTGTTGTGTCCCTAATGTCTCTGATGTGTTTCTATTGTGTCTCTGTTATGTCCCTAATGTCTCTGTTGTGTCTCCGTTGTGTCTCTGTTGTGTCTCTGATGTGTCTCTGTTGTGTCTCTGATGTGTCTCTGATGTGTCTCTGATGTGTCCCTAATGTCTCTGTTGTCTCTGTTGTGTCTCTGATGTGTCTCTGTTATGTCCCTAATGTCTCTGTTGTGTCTCTGTTATGTCCCTAATGTCTCTGATGTGTCTCTGTTGTGTCTCTGTTGTGTCTCTGATGTGTCTCTGTTGTGTCTCTGTTGTGTGTCTGATGTGTCTCTGTTGTGTCTCTGTTGTGTCTCTGATGTGTCTCTGTTGTGTCTCTGATGCCTCTATGTTTGTAGACTTAGACGTTAATGATCCACGAGGGAAATTACTTTGTCTCAACATCTTCGTCGCATATAAAAGGAAACACAAGAAAGATCAAATAAAATGAGTAAAATAAAAAGTGCATCAAAACAATTACAGAATTAGAATTATGAAAAAATGCATGAAAACACTCCATACAGTATCCATGGTGATGTTTGGTCGGTTGCATAGCAACGGCGGCATGGATCATGTCTTCGGATGGTGTCTCCTTGTCGTCCACTGAGACACCAACCGAGTGTGTCCACCGAGTCCACCCTGGTTCATAGGACCACGTGTATCTCTGTTGTGTCTCTTAAGTGTCTCTAATGATGTGTCCATGGGTCCTTTCAGGGGACAGATCACTGAGACCCGTTTGTGTTCCAGGTTCAGGATCATCTGGATCTGGATCTGATGGTGCTGGAGTGCAGTCCAGTGAGACAGGGGACGATCACAGCCACCACCTCCGTGGTTCTGACTGAATACTGGGACCCTGTGGACCATGTGGACCATGTGGACTCTGTGGACCATGTGGACTCTGTGGCCCCCCCTGCCCCACCCAGACTGTGTGTCTCAGACTTTGCTCATTATGCCGACGGCCTCGGGGGCGTCCGGTCTCTCCTCACCAGCAGACGGATGCTGGACTCGGGGGTCCCGGGGGTCTCGGGGGTCCTGCAGGCCCTGGAGTGCAGGGTGGACGTCGTGGTGGTGGACACCCAGCGCTGGTCCGGGGTCGGTGGTCCACAGGGAGCCGCCGTGGACGTGGACGGCTGCTTGTTTGTGAGCAGACGTCTTCTACTGAGGCTGGGGCTCTTCAACCTGGAGTGCGTCCGGCTGGGGAGGCCCAGGACGCCCCCCAGGACGGGGGACACGGACCTGGACCTGGGGGGCGGGGTCTGCAGAGACCGGCCCGTCTCTGTGGTGGTGGTGGATCTCACACCGAGTCCAGAGCTGCAGGTCCACGATGACCTGGGCTTCATCTCCCCCAGTCTGTGGTTCAACCTGAGCCGGGGAGACGTGGTCCCGGTCTCCAGCCGCCCCCTCAGGATCAAGGTCTGGACTTTATTTAGTAATGACAGGTTTAATCAGCACTCACAGCACACACACACACACACACACACACACACACACACAGAGACACAGAGACACACACAGACACACACACACACAAACACAACACACACACAAACACAACGACACACACAAACACGACACACAGCACACACACACACACACACAACACACACACACACACACACACACACACACAACACACACACACACACAACACACACAGACACAACGACACACACAAACGCAACGACACACACAGACACAACGACACACAACGACACACACAACACACACATACAACACATAACATATAACAACACAACACAACAACACACAATCAATGAAACACACATATTAGACTTTATTGACATGTCAGAAGCACCGCTCTTATTTTGAAAGGAACATGTCAGAAGCACCGCTCTTATTTTGAAAGGTTCATGCCAGAAGTACTGCTCTTATTTTGAAACATGTCAGAAGCACTGCTCTTATTTTGAAAGGTTCATGTCAGAAACACTGCTCTTATTTTGAAAGGAACATGTCAGAAGCACTGCTCTTATTTTGAAACGTGTCAGAAGCACTGCTCTTATTTTGAAAGGTTCATGTCAGAAGCACCGCTCTTATTTTGACGTCTCCTTGTTGATGTGGTCTTGTCCCAGAGGTGGAAACCAGGACCAGGACCCGGAGGTCTGAGCTCCACCAGCTGCTGCCTCTCAGCTTCACCCCGGTTCCTCAGAGACCTGCACATCCAGCCTCTGGCCTCTCCTCTCTACAGCAGCCTGGGGGGCTACGACCACCTCCTCAGCCACCACTTCAGCACCCCCAGGTCAGGGGGTGGGGGTCCGGGTCTATCTGAGTCCCAGAGGGGGTCTCTGGGTCTGGATTCGTGGCTCTAAATAAATCCTGACTTGTTGCAGGCTGGTGGCAGAGGGAGACGTCCTGACGGTCCCAAACCATCCGGACCTCCTGGAGACCAGCTCCCAGGGGCCCGACAGGTACCACAACAACAACAACCACAACAACAACAACCACAACAACAATAACAACAACAATAACAACAACAATAACAACCACAACAACAACAACAACAACAATAACAACCACAATAACAACAACAACAATAACAACAACAACCACAACAATAACAACAACCACAACAACAATAACAACAATAACCACAACAATAACAACCACAACAACCACAACAACGACCACAACAACAACCACAACAACAATAACAACAACAATAACAACAACCACAATAACAACAATAACAACCACAACAGCAATAACAACAACAACAACGACCACAACAACAATGACCACAATAACAACAACCACAACGACCACAACAACAACGACCACAATAACAACAACCACAACAACAATAAAAACCACAACAACAACAATAACAACAACCACAATAACAAAAACAGCCACAACAACAACAATAACTACAACAATAATAATAACAAGAACAACCACAACAATAACAACAACAATAAAAATAACAACAGTAATAGTAACAATAGTAATAAAATGAATATTAACGGGGAATGACTGGTTCTCTGAAATATTTATTCTCACATTTTGTCACATGTTTGACTGAGGTCATTTTACTTTGAAAGGATGGTAAGGAGGAAGGTGTCGGCTCTGGTTATTGAATGAAGCTGAAAGTAAAACCTTAATAAGGTCTTAGTGTCATTTATAGAAATGATGTATGTTCTTCACATTAACGGTGACGTCAGGATTCATATTATGGTTTAAATAGATTCATTTCATAAAGAATAACTCCTGATAAATAAATGACCTCTGACCTCCGTTAGGTGTCCAGTGCTGTTCTTCAAAGTACAGAAGGTGTGTCCATCTGGAGGAGGAGACGGAGGAGACGGAGGAGACGGAGGAGGAGACGAAGGTGGAGGAGGAGGAGCTTACCTGGCAGACAGGCTGCACACCTCCCTGTACTTGGTGAATATAGATTATTGTGTGGACGTCTTCAATTATCTCATCTGTCCATGTTACCAGTAAATGACCAGTAGTTTATTTTGTCTTCAGTCCGTTGGCGTCCGTCCTCCCCCCACGCCTCATACAGGGTGGGGGGAGTTCATGGGGGCTGTCCTCAGCTTCACTGTCCTTTACAACCAGTCCTGCTTCAGTTGATCGGTCAGTTGTTCATGGGGGTGGGGGGGTCTCTGTGTCCTCAGGGGACGTCCACCAGTGGCCCCGTCCCCAGCTGCTCCGTGGAGGGGGCGTCTCTCTGGACCAGTCTGTCTCCTCCAGGCCTCAACAAAACCGTGGACCTCCTCAGCAGCATCATCCTGCCCCACCTGCAGCACAGGTAACCCCGCCCCCTCCACACACACACACACACACACACACACACACACACACACACACACACACACACACACACACACACTGCGTCAGTTACTGCAGAAACAAACTGTGGGTGTGTGTCTGTGTGTGGTTGTGTAGCAGCTCTCTGTCTGGATGCTCCGTCCTCCTTCATGGTCCTGCAGGAAGTGGAAAGACGACGGTGGTGAGAGCAGCGAGTTACAGACTGAACCTCCACCTGCTGAAGGTACAGCAGCTACATCTGTCCTCTCTGGTACATCTGTATCTATATCTGTCCTCTCTGGTACATCTGTTTCTATATCTGTCCTCTCTGGTACATCTGTATCTATATCTGTCCTCTCTGGTATATCTATATCTGTCCTCTCTGGTACATCTATATCTGTCCTCTCTGGTATATCTATATCTGTCCTCTCTGATACATCTATATCTATATCTGTCCTCTCTGGTACATCTATATCTATATCTGTCCTCTGGTATGTCTATATCTGTCCTCTCTGGTATGTCTATATCTGTCCTCTCTGGTACATCTATATCTGTCCTCTCTGGTATATCTATATCTGTCCTCTCTGATACATCTATATCTATATCTGTCCTCTCTGGTACATCTATATCTATATCTGTCCTCTGGTATGTCTATATCTGTCCTCTCTGGTATGTCTATATCTGTCCTCTCTGGTATGTCTATATCTGTCCTCTCTGGTATATCTATATCTGTCCTTTCTGGTATATCTATATCTGTCCTCTCTGGTACATCTATATCTGTCCTCTCTGATATATGTATATCTGTCCTTTCTGGTATATCTATATCTGTCCTCTCTGATACATCTATATCTATATCTTTCCTCTCTGGTATATCTATATCTATATCTGTCCTCTCTGGTATATCTATATCTATATCTGTCCTCTCCGGTACATCTATATCTATATCTGTCCTCTGGTATGTCTATATCTGTCCTCTCTGGTATGTCTATATCTGTCCTCTCTGGTACATCTATATCTGTCCTCTCTGGTATATCTATATCTGTCCTCTCTGATACATCTATATCTATATCTGTCCTCTCTGGTACATCTATATCTATATCTGTCCTCTGGTATGTCTATATCTGTCCTCTCTGGTATGTCTATATCTGTCCTCTCTGGTATGTCTATATCTGTCCTCTCTGGTATATCTATATCTGTCCTTTCTGGTATATCTATATCTGTCCTCTCTGGTACATCTATATCTGTCCTCTCTGATATATGTATATCTGTCCTTTCTGGTATATCTATATCTGTCCTCTCTGATACATCTATATCTATATCTTTCCTCTCTGGTATATCTATATCTATATCTGTCCTCTCTGGTATATCTATATCTATATCTATATCTGTCCTCTCTGGCATATCTATATCTATATCTGTCCTCTCTGGTACGTCTATATCTGTCCTCTGGTATGTCTATATCTGTCCTCTGGTATGTGTATATCTGTCCTCTCTGGTACATCTATATCTGTCCTCTGGTATATCTATATCTATATCTGTCCTCTCTGGTACGTCTATATCTGTCCTCTGGTATATCTATATCTATATCTGTCCTCTCTGGTACATCTATATCTGTCCTCTCTGATACATCTATATCTGTCCTTTCTGGTATATCTACATCTGTCCTGATATATCTATATCTATGTACCTCTGTGTGTACCTGTGTGTACCTGTGTGTGTGTGTGTACCTGTGTGTGTACTTGTGTGTCTGTGTGTGTACCTGTGTGTGTGAGTCCAGGTGGATTGTGTGACGGTGTGCGCTGACAGCCCTGCAGCGTCTGAGGTGAAGCTGGCGTCTGTGTTCCATCGAGCCGACTCTGTGCAGCCGTGCGTCCTGCTGCTCAGGAACATGCAGCTCCTCGTCAGACCTGCAGGAGCGTCCGAGGACCAGGGCCGGATCCAGGCGGCGCTGTGCCGGCTGGTCAGCAGCTCCCCCCCCGGGTCAGTGACGCCCCCCCGGGCCCAGTCTGCTGTCGTAGTGGGTTCATTTCTCTGTGTGTCTGCGAGGAAGTTTAACGGCCTGTCGCTGCCTCAGGGTGCTGGTGGTGGCCTCAGTCTGCAGACCTCGAGACCTGTCCCCTGGTGTCATGGCAGCGTTCGTCCACCAGGTGGAGATGCAGACTCCTACTGAGGACCAGAGGCTGTCCATGCTGGGGGGCCTGAGCCGTCACCTTCACCTGGGGAGGGACGTCAGCCTGGAGAGACTCTCCAAGCTCACGGCGGTACGTAGCCATCACGCTAGCTCCACCACCACCAGGTGAATAAAACCCTAAAACTAACGTAGAACAGGAACAATCAGATGGTGACCACGCAGGCCTGAGAGCATCAAGTGAAATAAATAAATGAATAAAATACTAACCACTAAAACAGTAAGAGACAGGATAGTTAAAAGAAAACCTGAAAGCGTTGCACAGATCCAGGACTCACTCACATTCAGAAACTTTATTTGTTAACGAAGTCAATTAAAGGAACCAGTGGAACAACGAGACAGAACAATATAGAGTTCATATATATAGGAATAGCGGTGCCACATGAGTGGGTGAGTAAAAAGAGTAAAGTAAACCACAGGCAGCAGCTCGTGTAAGACCCAAACAGTCAACATTAACACAGGCGTTTAACAAAGGAAACTCTATATGACAAGTCAAACACGCGATAGAAGGAGGTAATAGAAGCAGTTACCTTTTAACTTACAAAAGATATGGTCCCGTTCAAGACGGTAGAAAACTTTGTTACTGCTTTTGCAAGAGTGCACTTTATTAGGATGTTGCTGTTGTTTACCTTAAACTTGATTGTTTGCACATGCAGGCAAAACTGCGACTACTTAAAATAAAATCGGTTTAGAAAAGTTCTTTGGACTAAATTGTCTGTTTTTCATTTTTCAATTTAAAATCGTGATAAAATCGAAACCGTGATTTTATTTTTAAAGAATCGTGATTTGATATTTTAGCCATATCAGGATTACAGGGATTTTATATATATATGTGTGTGTGTGTGTATCTATATATGTATGTATATATATTTACATGATGGATAGAATTAAAAAGTAAAACATGACGTATGTTCATTGTGTGAGAACAGAAATAGTGGTTGGTCTGTTTTTGTCTTAAAGTCAGGATGATGATGTTGACTTGAATCACGTCTCCTGTGGGTCCAGGCTGAGACCCTCAGGGGTCTGGACCCTCGTGGGTCTGGACCCTCTGGAGTCTGGACCCTCGGGGGTCTGGACCCTCGGAGGTCCGGAGGATTCTCTGACCGGCTGCTGTGTGGTTGTGGTTGCAGGGCTTCGTGTTGGGGGATGTGAGGGCTCTGCTGGTGGAGGCGGGTAGAGCTGCTTGTAGGAGGCTGATCCAGTCCTGGTGAGACCATTGAGCCTCTTCATCATGTGACCTTTGACTCTCAGGACCGACTCCAGGTCTAGACGCTGCCGGGGGGGTGGTTGATGGGGTAATGATTGATGAATGTGGTGTCTGTGCAGCGCTGGTCGACAGCAGGAGGATCTGTGCTCCAGTGGAGTGACCATCCAGAACCAGGACTTTACCTCGGCCCTGGAGACCCTGCAGGACGCCCAGTCCAAGGCCATCGGGGCCCCCAAGGTAACAGGACAGGGCCTCTAAAGGTCTGATGTGGAGTCAGACTGGGGGACGTGGAGGACGTCACCAGATAGAGGATGTCTCATTGTGTGTGTGTGGTCCAGTGGTCTCCGTCCTCTGGTCTCCGTCCTCTGCTCCGTGTGACCCGGTCTAACCCGGCTGCTGTTACTCTGTCTCTGACCAGATCCCTAGTGTTCGGTGGGAGGATGTCGGAGGTCTGCAGCAGGTCAAGAGAGAGATCCTAGACACCGTCCAGCTTCCTCTGCAGCGTCCAGAGCTCCTGGCTCTGGGTCTGAACCGGACCGGTGTCCTCCTCTACGGACCCCCAGGGACGGGGAAGACTCTCCTGGCTAAAGCTGTGGCCACCGAGTGCTCCATGACCTTCCTCAGGTAGGGTTAGACCTCTGGCAACAATAAAATATAGAATATGGAGGTGACGAGCTTCATTGAGACTGTAGCAGAGAAACAATGACATAAAACGCGCCTATTAACAATAATTAGTGCAAGAATCATTGAGTGAATATTCAAATGTGAATGGTCTAATTAAAAGTGCACAGGTCCCTGGACTGATGGAGGCAGTCTAATATCTACTGGTGGTTACAGACTGTGACCCCGGGCTCTGTGAGTGTCTGGAGTAAAGGACACCAGGTCCGGGTCTGGTCCAGGTTCTATCTTGTGAAACGGTGCCAGTGCTTAAAGAATGAAAACATAAAAACTTTGTCCAAAAATGGCGCCTTTTTATTTTCAAGGCATTTTGTGACGTGTTAATTGAACAGGAAATTAATTTAAATAATATAAATAAGAAATAATAACATTAATAATAACTCAGTGTTGTGGGGTCTGTCAGGTATCAAAGACGCTACATCTCAGATGTTGAATCTAATTCCAGGTGTTTCCTCCTTGTTGCATCTTTAGAGGTGAAGTCTAGACAAACTTTAGACAAACATTTGGTGTCCGACATTTTGAAGGTTCACTTCCATCCATGCAGCTATAGAGCTAAGGAGGCTAAGCTAATTAAACACTCACTGCCACCTGCCCCTGTCGCCCTCAGGCTGCTCTGGAGGCTGCAGGCTGGTTTTTGTGAAGCGTCTTGAGACGATTTGTGTTGTTATTGGCGCTATATAAATCAAACTGAATTTAATTGAATTGAATTGAACCAAATCAGTCTGGTTACTACTGTTAGCATCAGCTCTGTTAGCATCAGCTCCGTTAGCATCAGCACTGCAAACAAACAAACAAATAAAACCCGAACACAAGAACTCCAGTGAGGTAGAACTTAAAGCTGAAACTAAACCAACCCCTTCGTAGAATTCCCATGTTGATCCATTCCCTGGTTCAGAGCTGTGGAGATGGAAGGAAGAACCAGATGACTAGAAGCAGACAGATCTGGACCGTAACACTAACACCACGTGTTTAATTTAACCTGAGTCTGTCAGAGTTGGACTAACTGAAGGATTCATTCAGTGTTGTTAGTCTGACTCTAGACTCTGTGACTCTGATATGAGGAGCTGTGTTGTCTCTGTCTCCTCCAGTGTCAAAGGTCCAGAGCTCATCAACATGTACGTGGGTCAGAGCGAAGAAAACATCAGAGAAGGTTTGTCTCCAATTTACTTCCCTCATGAACATCTGGTGTTACAGAGAGGACGCTAGATCCAGACCTCCATGGTCCTCAGGTAAAAGGGTTCTTCACCTGAGTCCACTTCCTGTAGCCACAGCCAGGGACCTGCCCAGCCCAGCCCTGGGACTCCAGGGAACCACAGTGAGAACCGTTATCACACATGGAGGGACCATGGAGAACCTTCTCAGGAGAGGCCAGCCCACCTCCAATGACCCTCAGAGACCCCTCAGAGACCCCTCATCCAAGAGGTCACAAGAGACCCACAACAACATCCAGAGACCTGCAGCCTCATGGGCTCAGCTAAGGTCAGAGTTCAGAAAGAGACCGGACTAAGATGGACTTCACGACCAGAACCACTGCTCAGTTACAAGAACCGAAGGATCAGGACCATGTGGATTGTAGTTGTAGGTGCCAGTTATTAGGTTTAGGATTCTACCTGAGGACCGTGGAGGTCTGGATCTAGTTTCCCTTCAATAATAAAAACCTTCATTTAAAAACTGTATCGTCGTCTTTGACGAATGTTTAAATTAGTTTGATGTGAAACATTTAAATGTGACAAACATGTAAAAACATCCTAAACCAGGAAGGAGGCAGCGCTTTAACTCAGTGTTTCCATCAGTTTTCCTCAGAGCCCGTTCAGCTGCTCCCTGCGTCGTCTTCTTCGATGAGCTGGACTCTCTGGCTCCCAGCAGGGGGCGCAGTGGAGACTCTGGAGGAGTGATGGACAGGTCTGTGTCACTGCGGTTGGCTTGAGTCCCTCTCTCTTTATTCTCTGTGTCAGTAACGTTGGCTTGAATCCCCGTCTCTGTCTCCAGGGTCGTGTCTCAGCTCCTCTCAGAGCTCGATGCCCTCAACTCCTCTGTCGGGGTTTTTATCATCGGAGCCACAAACCGTCCAGACCTGCTGGACCAGTCCCTGCTGAGGCCGGGCAGGTCAGACTAGTCCGATAAATATGAGTCATCATATCTGTAATAAATAATGAGTTATCATATCTGTTAATGAATCTAATAAATATGAGATGACTCTTTACGTTTGTTCAGGTTTGATAAACTCGTCTACGTTGGAATCAACGAGGATCGAGTCTCTCAGCTCCAGGTTCTCCAGGCCGTCCTCAGAAAGTAAGGAGACCCAGACCGTCCACAGAGAGACGGAAACGCAACTAGTTTTCTTAGACTTTGTCCTCTAGGATGAACTCATTAGATCTCTGGGAATACAGTCGTGGTCTGGGATGGATGAGAGAACAGGACTTTGTCTCTAAAGTTTAACTGTGATCCAGGTTCCAGTTGGACCCTGGTGTGGACCTGCAGGAGGTGGTGGGTCGTTGCCCCGCCCACATGACGGGCGCCGACCTGTACGCCCTGTGTTCAGACGCCATGACGGCCGCCATCAGGAGGAAGGTCTCTCTCATCAACGACGGTAACAAACTCCACACGTGTGGAAAGAAATAAATGTATAAATGTAACGTTATGAAGGGTTTGAATCCATCAACAAAGAATCATTTTGACACATTTAAACATTTGCTACGTGTGAATGTGCTTCTTTTCACACATTTACTTCTTTTCTGTTGGCTAGTAAACGTCTGATTCCAGGAGTCGTCCTCAGCTCAGGGGATAAATTAACAGTCATCTTATTATTATGTGACGTAAACACCACCGGTAGTTTATTTATTTAACCTTTATTTAAAGATACCGGCTCATGAGTCCTTAGAAATAAAATGTTAGAACTTTTAGAACCTCCAGGACGTTAGTTTTTTTATGTGTTCATTCTCATGCAGAACCAGATTTGTTTAGGTCATATATCGTCACGTCATCTGGTCTGTAACTGTTTCCCTTCAACTAGAGGGTTTGAATCTAAATCTAAGGCTCAGTCTGTAACTCTCTCCTTCCCTCCTTCTCTCTCAGGTCTGGATTCAGAGGACTCCCCCGTCCTCCTGTCCGTCGAGGATTTCTCTACTGCATTGGAGAACTTTAAGCCATCAGTTACTAACGAGGAGCTGCTGAGATACAAACACATTCAACAGAAACTCACAGCGAAGTAGAAACGTTCCCATGAATCATTTAAAGTGCCTCCTGCTGCTGAACGACGCTGTAATAAAATGTAAATGATGTAAAGAGAAGGTAATTTATACAACAGTGAATGTAATTAATAAAGTTGTCGCGACACACTAATAATAAAAAGGTGTGATTTCTTTTTGTTAACGTCACTACGTCATAATCAAAGGAGTTAAAAGATCATTTTAGGACTTTTCTACATTGATTTATAAAAATGACTCAAAACATAAGTTGATATTTACACATTAAGTCCTGAAAGTAGACAAAGAGTGTGACACAGGAAGATTAGCCTGGATTTATTTAGTCATAAAAAACTTTGTCCCCAATGAAATGTCCCCGGTTTTCATTGGGGGTGAACTTAATTTCCTCTGTAGACACTTCTTGTAGTGTGTGAATAGTTGGTTCAGGACCCAGAGCTCTTCTCATTGGCTGATTTGAAGCAGGGGGCAGGGACTGCAGAGGTCTAGTTAGCTCGGCTAACATACTTAACATAACTGGTAGCTAACTGATGTTTCAGTGATTCATTTCATGATGAAGGGAGTTGTCTACCTGACTAGTGTCAGATTCAGGACTTCACCACTGGACCAGAAGTTGGAGATAAAAGTTTTAGGAGGATTTAATCATTTCTCAAGAGGGAAAAGATAAAACAAGGACATTCAACCAGGAGACGTTTAAGGAGAAAACTTGTTAACAGGGAGTTCATAAAAAGGAGCTGGTGAGTCTAATTGATTTTAATATAAATAGAATTGATCATGTAGTTTTGTCTGAATTATAGTAGGATTTATGTAACTGGTGATACATGTGTGGAGCTGTCCACCTGTCTGTGGTGCTGAAATGTTTGGCTGTGGTATGTTGTGTTTGGTGACTTTTCATATTGATGAGCCATGTTTTTATTGTCACATTATTTTTTCGATCTTGAGTATTAGATATAGTGAGACCTTGAACACCGCTGTTTGGTGGCGCTATTGATATGATTATATACACTCAGCAGCCACTTTATTAGGTACACCTTGCCAGTAAAAGGTTGGACCTCCTTTTTCCTTCAGAACTGCCTTAATTCTTCGTGGCATACATTCAACAAGGTGTTGGAAACATTCCTCAGAGAATTTTGGTCCATATTGACATGATAACATCACACAGTTGATATCTGATCACATCTATGATGAGAATCTCCCGTTCCTCCACATCCCAAAGGTTCCTCTATTGGACTGAGATCTGGTGACTGTGGAGGCCGTTGGAGAACAGTGAACTCATCGTCATGTTCCAGATGATATGAGCTTTGTGACATGGTGCATTATCCTGCTGGAAGTAGCCGTCAGAAGATGGTCCACTGTGGTCATAAAGGGATGGACATGGTCAGCAACAATACTCAGGTAGGCTGTGGCATTTAAACCATGACCGTGTTGTGCGTTCAGAGATGGTATTCTGCATTCATGGTTGGAACCAGTGGTTATTTGAGTTCCTGTTGCCTTTCTATCATCTCCAACCAGTCTGCCCATTCTCCTCTGACCTCTCACATCAACAGCTGCTCCTCATGGTTGTCAGTTAACCAAATTAAAATCCCAGTAGTCTGTGAAATACTCAGACCAGGTTGAACTTGATCACTTCTACATGGATAAATTCACTGAATTGCAGCCGTGTGATTGGCTGATTAGCTATTTGTGTTAACGAGCGATTGAACTGGTGTATCTAATAAAGTGGCAAGTGTATGTCATCAGGTTGGAACGGTGGGGGTTTAATGGTTAGAGCTAATGCCTCCCAGCTTGAAGGTCCTGATTGGAGTCTGACTCAGGTCTTTCTGGGTGGAGTTGTTTTGCCATGTGGGTTTTCTCCACCTTCGCTGTGTTTGTGTTGTGAGGGTGTTGATTGTGGTATTTCTGAATTGCATTATTAGATATTGCCACATGGCTCCACAAGAATTTACAAACCAAAACCACCAGTGAATATAACCAAACACATCTGTTAATAAAAAACAAAACACTTGATCACAAGAAAAAAAATCATTTTATTTCACCATTTCTTTCCTTCATGTCATGCTTCAGATAAACCAAACTAATTATTACGTCACAGTTCAGTAAAGTTTTCCACTAAGCGAAGTAGCTGTGGATACAACGTGATTCCTAGTCAGTTGTTAATTAAAGGTTGGTTGGTGGGTGAACACAGTGAATTGTGATAATTGAGCTGAAACCGGCCCGTTGGTCTCCTCAGGCTGAGACGTGGTCGGCCCATGGGGACGTTTGTCTCTCTCTTTGGTTGGTTGCTGTGGTCGAGTGTGTGAATGGACAGACTGAGTGGAGATGGAATCTTTGAGTTTAAAATGTTCTCTATGGAAAGTAAGTTTGACAAAAACCTCATCGGTCCAGTCTGAGAATGTGTCTCAAGTTCCTGAATGTCCTGTCAAACCGAATAATAATTACATCAAAGACATGTTTCTTACTTCTTGTAGCTGGTGTGAATGAACCAACACTTCATTTGAGTGGTGGACGTCATGTAGAGCAGATATTAAAATGATCAGTGTGAGATAAGCTATTGGTTTTAGACGTAAACTAAAACGACGTCCCTGCTGCGTCATAATGTCTCCTTCATCTTCTGCTGCTGTTTTAACAGTGGCTGACGAGTGTGAGAGGTGACAGAAACCAAAGAAGAAGGATGTGGAAGTCTGGTGAGGTGGAAGTAGGAGATCAACTTGATTCAGAACTAAAAGTTTCCTGGAGAACTTTATTCCAGAGGAGTTTCAGACCGAGTCCAGGTCTAAGGAAGTACCAGGAAGACCAGAAGAGACTTTAGAAGCTACCGGGTCAGGTCAGATACTGGATGTTCGTAGACCAGTATCCGATCTGATCTGGAGTCAACACGTCTTTAAAACCATGAACAGGGACAGTGGTTTTCTTTAGATGAGATCAGCAAATAGAGTCTAATGGGTGTTTAATGAGGGGGTGGAGCTGGTGGTCCAGGTCTGGGCGTAATCCGGGTCAGTCTGGGGGTCTCGGTCTCTGTGGTTCTTTCTTCGTTCTGTTTTGTGGTTCTTGGATTTTAGTTCGTTGTTGGGGCAAAGATCCAACACACAGGTTCACTTTGTCCTCCATGTCTAGAGAGCAGGTCCCCTCGGTCCAGGTCCTCTCGGTCCAGGTCCTCTCGGTCCAGGACTCAGATGAAGTGGGGCATCCGGCTGCAGGTTCTGCAAGAACAGAGTTAACAGTTTGGATGGACCACATCAGAGTCTAGAAGAACTAGGCTAGAAGATAAACCACTGGGACTAGACTAGACTAGACAAGAAACTAACCCAGAAGAACCAGACTAGACTAGACCATGTTGTTCTGTTTCTATTCAGCTCCACATGTGAAACCTAGAAACACCAAAGAAAACACAGCGTGGAGCACGTTGGACATTTCTATGAGGTGGACGTCTGGTCTGGTATCTGGTCTGGTCTGCTCTGGTATCTGGTATCTGGTATCTGGTATCTGGTATCTGGTATCTCGTCTGGTATCTGGTCTGGTATCTGGTATCTGGTATCTGGTCTGATCTGGTCTGATCTGGTCTGGTCTGGTCTGGTCTGGTCTGGTCTGGTATCTGGTATCTGGTATCTGGTCTGATCTGGTCTGGTCTGGTCTGGTATCTGGTATCTGGTATCTGGTATCTGGTATCTGGTCTGGTCTGGTCTGGTCTGGTCTGGTCTGGTCTGGTATCTGGTCTGGTATCTGGTATCTGGTCTGGTCTGGTCTGGTCTGGTCTGGTATCTGGTCTGGTATCTGGTATCTGGTCTTGTCTGGTCTGTGTGTTAACTAGTAAATAAAGAGGAAACTGTTGTTGGACACGTTGGACTTTGTTGACTTGAGTTTTAGAGTCAGTTCCAACATCTGTCCTCAGAACCACAGGGGGACAGACTACTGGTCCCTCAGGGTTAAAGCCCTGATTAGTTTATAGAGAAGCCGTCCCTGTCCCTGTCTCTGTCTCTGTCCCTGTCCCTGTCCCTGTCTCCGTCCCTGTCTCCATCCCTGTCTATGTCCCTGTCCCTGTCCCTGTCCCCGTCCCTGTCTCTGTCTCTGTCTCTGTCCCCGTCCCTGTCCCTGTCCTCATCCCCGTCCCTGTCTCCATCCCTGTCTCCGTCCCTGTCCCTGTCTTTGTCTTTGTCTTTGTCTTTGTCCCTATCTCCATCCCTGTCTTTGTCCCTGTCCCTGTCCCTATCTCCATCCCTGTCCCTGTCCCTGTCTCTGTCTCTGTCTTTTTCCCTGTCTCTGTCTCTGTCTTTTTCCCTGTCTCTGTCCCTGTCTTCCATGCACCATGAGCCATATTTACCGCTTACGTGGCCTTTGCTACTTTCGTGCGCTTCATCCTTTTCCTCCTCATGAGGGTCACCTGAGGCCTCTTCAACCCTGCGATCAGCAGCAGCAACCTGGGCCGCGACTTGGTGAGCCAGCTTCTCAGTAGCGTCCCCTTGGGAAACCTGTGGGAACAGCAGTCTGTTAACAGCCAGGATGTCCACAGAGTCTGTTTATCACTCATCATCATTATCATCAAGGCCAGCACAAAGCTGAACTAGTGTCCACAGTCCAGTAAATATCTGAACACGAGGACACGTCAAAGAAAAATATATCTCTACAACCACTGGATGGAAAGTCATGAAGTGTTCAGACGTCCCATGAATTCATCCTGATACAGAGTTCTTAAACCAGTAGTTTGGTTTGAGAAGAGAAACCTAGAAAATAGAGGACAAAGCCCAAAGACTAGAGACCAGAGACTAGAGGACAAAACCCAAAGACTAGAGACTAAAGACTAGAGACTAGAGGACAAAGCCCAAAGACTAGAGACTAAAGACTAGAGACTAGAGACTAGAGGACAAAGCCCAAAGACTAGAGACTAGAGACTAGAGGACAAAGCCCAAATACTAGAGATTAAAAACTAGAGACCAGAGACCAGAGGACAAAGCCCAAAGACTAGAGACTAAAGACTAAAGACTAGAGACTAGAGACTAGAGGACAAAGCCCAAAGACTAGAGACAAAAGACTCAAGACTAGAGACTAAAGCCTAGAGACTAAAGACTAGAGACTAGAGCCCAGAGACTAGAGACTAAAGCCCAAAGACTAGAGACTAGAGACTAGAGCCCAGAGACTAGAGCCCAAAGACTAAAGCCCAGAGACTAGAGACTAGAACCCAGAGACTAAAGCTCAGAGGCTAGAGGACAAAGCCCAGAGACTAGAGGACAAAGCCCAAAGACTAGAGACTAAAGCCTAGAGACTAGAAACTAGAGACTAAAGCCCAGAGACTATAGACTAGAACTCAGAGACTAAAGCCTAGAGACTAGAGACTAGAGCCCAGAGACTAAAGCCTAGAGACTAAATATCTGAACACGAGGACACGTCAAAGAAAAATATATCTCTACAACCACTGGATGGAAAGTCATGAAGTGTTCAGACGTCCCATGAATTCATCCTGATACAGAGTTCTTAAACCAGTAGTTTGGTTTGAGAAGAGAAACCTAGAAAATAGAGGACAAAGCCCAAAGACTAGAGACCAGAGACTAGAGGACAAAGCCCAAAGACTAGAGACTAAAGACTAGAGACTAGAGGACAAAGCCCAAAGACTAGAGACTAGAGACTAGAGGACAAAGCCCAAAGACTAGAGACTAGAGACTAGAGGACAAAGCCCAAATACTAGAGATTAAAAACTAGAGACCAGAGACCAGAGGACAAAGCCCAAAGACTAGAGACTAAAGACTAAAGACTAAAGACTAGAGACTAGAGACTAGAGGACAAAGCCCAAAGACTAGAGACAAAAGACTCAAGACTAGAGACTAAAGCCTAGAGACTAAAGACTAGAGACTAGAGCCCAGAGACTAGAGACTAAAGCCCAAAGACTAGAGACTAGAGACTAGAGCCCAGAGACTAAAGCCTAGAGACTAGAGCCCAAAGACTAAAGCCCAGAGACTAGAGACTAGAACCCAGAGACTAAAGCTCAGAGGCTAGAGGACAAAGCCCAGAGACTAGAGGACAAAGCCCAAAGACTAGAGACTAAAGCCTAGAGACTAGAAACTAGAGACTAAAGCCCAGAGACTATAGACTAGAACTCAGAGACTAAAGCCTAGAGACTAGAGACTAGAGCCCAGAGACTAAAGCCTAGAGACTAGAGCCCAAAGACTAAAGCCCAGAGACTAGAGGCTAAAGCCTAGAGACTAGAAACTAGAGACTAAAGCTCAGAGACTAGAGACTAGAGCCCAGAGACTAAAGCCTAGAGACTAGAGACTAGAGCACAGAGACTAGACACAAAAGCCTTAAGACTAGGGACTAAAGTCCAGAGACTAGAGACTAGGGCCCGGAGACTAAAGCCCAGACACTAGAGACTAGGGCCCGGAGACTAAAGCCCAGACACTAGAGACTAGAGCCCAGACACTACCTCAGGTCATCTTGGTTCAGTTCTCTTTTGGTTCAACTCCTGCTGGAGTTTGTTTTTTATTCAGAATGTCATTATTTTATATTCAGCCTCCCTCTATTTGCACTAGTCAGTCATTAAAGACTAGGGACTAGAGACTAGAGACTAAAGCCTAGAGTATCCCTCTATTTGCACCAGTCATTTTTCTACTTTAGATGAACTACCTAAACTTGACGCAGTATGTCAGTATGTTTTGTACCATAGCATATTTACCTTTTTGTATATTTTTTCTCTTGTCTACCTTGTGCTATTTTTGTGTCTTTTTGTATTTTGCTCTGTTGTTCCCCGTTGCTGTAACGCCCTAATTTCTCTTATCTTATCTTATCTTATCTTATCTTATCTTATCTTATCTTATCTTATCTTATCTTATCTTATCTTATCTTATCTTATCTTATCTTATCTTATCTTATCTTATCTTATCTTATCTTATCTTATCTTATCTTATCTTATCTTATCTTATCTTATCTTATCTTATGTGAACTCAGCTGAATGAATAGAACTTTATGGTGGACTCCTATAAACCGCCTCCTATCACTCAGACCCTTTCCTCCATTAAATGATAGAGAGAAAAAGCTCTTCTTGTGTGCAGAAAGCAGACGATGATGATGATGATGTGAAGGAACCTGAGCTCTAACCGTTGGATGGATACATGTAGAAGTGAATCATCCAGAGCCTCTGGAAACATCAAGTCCATGAATCTAAACAGCGTTCACTCATCACTGGCTCAAAACATCAAGCGAAACAGGAAATAACTAGATTTCTACTTTAGTGCTGGTTAAACATATGATGATGAGAGGAGGAGCAGCGTGACCTTTCACCTTCACCACCGACCAGTCACATTCCTGCCTCCTGACAAACCTCCACCAGAACCAGCCCTCCTCACTGGAGCATTCAGACTCCTACAGACACTTCCAACCCCCCCGGAGGCTCTGAGTCTTTATGTGACCTGCTGAGCTCGATGGAAACTGAAAAAAACAAAACAAAAAACTCTCAATTGTTCTGAGTTTGTGCTGTTTGAGCCAGAGACGAATCTAGCAACGTTCAGACCTGGAGGCCGAGCGGACGCCATTGTTGTCGCCTCCGGGGGCTCCATGTTAAATGTAGCGAGGGGGGCATTGTTTGTGTGGGACCGCCCCCTCCCTTTCATCAGCCCATCAGGTCAGCCTCATCTCCTCTGGTGACGCTCCTCCTCCCCCCTCCTCCTCCTCCTTCAACTCATCCTCCTCCCATTCTTCTTCCTCCTCTTCCTCCTCCTCCTCCTCTAGTTCTTTGGTTCTTTACCTTCTCAGTTTTCTACTCATCTAATTAAAACCAGATCATTTTCTTACCTTCTTTTGCCGCTTTAATTCCAAACACACAACTTGTTTTTTCAGATGTTCTCTCCTCTTGCCCCCACCCTCCCCCCACCCACCTCCTCCTTCCACCCACCTCCTCCTCCTCCTCCTCCTCCTCCTCCTTGTCTCTTACTGACCAGTTGCCGACGTCCTTAGACTCAGAGGATCCAGGTAACTTTGACATTCTCCTCGTCCGTCCAGCCTGTAGCAGCTAGTGAGAGGAGCCCACCCTTATCCCCATATCTGAGTCACCTAACAAAGCTGGCAGACCATCATCACCATCTTCATCATCATCACCATCATCACCATCTTCATCATCATCATCATCACCATCATCACCATCATCACCATCATCATCATCATCATCATCACCACCATCATCATCATCATCATCACCATCATCACCATCATCACCATCATCCAGGTCAAAAATCCTCACTGCCGCCTGCCTCAGCATGAAATGAACCGTTGGTCCCCAAACAGAGAGAAGTTTATTTTTCACGTATCACTACGTTGATCCAAACTGTTAAAATAGTCACATCTGTGACTCTACGCCACCGGCAAACCACAACACTTGCCTCAAATTCATCAGGAGTCCCAGTTCTCACTGTGAGGCTCTGAAATACACCAAGTTTCAAGAGTTAGCAGCTTAAGAGCGGAGCATGGAGTCACATCCGGGCTCTCCATCACCTCGCCACACAACCAGCAGAACCCCCCCCCCTACCTCCGCACAAGGAACACAACAGAAAGCAGTCCTTACCAATTCACCCCACACATTTGTTAGGTTATGCCCCCAGCGTCCCTGCAGAGGCACATATATGATCCCTGCTGCAGCTTTTTCCTCGCACACTAGAAGGTTCAGCCAGGATGCAAAAACAAAATGCACTCAATAATAGGAGGCCATGAACCGACCCGGTGGGAGGGTGGGGTGGGGGTGGAGGAGAGGCGGGGCTGGGGCCTTTAAAAAGGAGGGTCCACTCAGCACTTCTGACTAGAACACCAAAAGGTGATCCCAGGAGGAGCAGCCAATCAGGGAGCGGCTTAACGCCTGGCATGGGCTGTCATAACCCCCCCCCCGCCCACTCTACTGAGGCTGGGGGGTGTAAGAGGGAGGACTGGATGGTGAAGGAAGAGACTGCAGACAGAACCCAGTCACCTGCTGCACCCAATGACTCCTCCAAACCTCCAAAGCTCCAAACCTCCACCTCGTTCCAGGGAAAAATAAATAAAATACATTCTCTGTCCTCTGATCTAAATCATGTCTCAATTCAATTCCACTCAAGAACCAGCCTGAAACCTCCACAACTAGAACTAGAACCAGAACCAGCTCATATGGAGGAACCATCTGTCTAAGTCCAGCTGGGTAGAACCAGAGAAGATAGAGAGAAGAACAGCAGGAGCAGGAGAAACAAGATGCAAACATCAGACCTCCAGTCTAATAAACAAGGGGAGTTTTCTGACCAGTTTTCCCACAGTTTGAATATTAGTTTGATATTAGTTGGTCTAAAGCGAGGGGGTCAAACTCATTCTAGTTCAGGGGCCACATTCACAGTTTGATCTCAAGGGACCGGACCAGTAACACAACAGAATATTAACCTGTAAGTAGCGTCTCCAGACTTTCTTTTAGTTCGTAGAAGAACATTATGAAATAGTTTAGTCTTAATGAACTATCCCTTTAAAATAGTTTTATTAACAACCTGAAATTTCTTAAGAAAACCAGTGTAATTAGGGCTCTTTGCTGCCATCTGCAGTGTTGTGTTGTGTTGTGTTGTGTTGTGTTGTGTTGTGTTGTGTTGTGTTGTGTTGTATTGTGTTGCGTTGTGTTGCGTTGTGTTGCGATGTGTTGCGTTGTGTTGTGTTGTGTTGCGTTGTGTTTGTGACTGTGAGTCCTAGTGGTAAAATATCAAATATAACTGGTCTCATTGCCTCCCGCTCACAGTGAACTTTGACCATTAAATATAAATCATTATCATCAAAGTGTCTGAAGTTAAAAAAAAAAAAAAACCTGAACAACCAAAGACTCTCTGTCCACAAAGACCATTTGGGACGATGCTTAGTGGACAGATGAGACCAGAGTAGAACAGGTTGGTTTAACCCAAATGGAAAAGATATAGATAAATCTTGTGAACTTTTATCTTCTTTGTCTGAAGCATGTACGTAAAGCATACAACAGTGAAACCAGATATAAAATCCTTAGTAAATTTGAATCAAATAAAACTGGTGTGATCTGGATATTTATCAGAACAAGGTTATATGACAGTATGTGTTGCATTGCCTACAATATTCTTGCATAGGTGGCGTGAAACATAAAGAAAACAAAATAATATTCCCTTAACATACAATAATCTATATGTAATGTTACATATTGCTATACATTTTATATAGATTTTTATTAGATGCCATTTAATAAACCTGTATAAAACATATAAAGACAGCATAATCCCCCTGGAAAAAATATTCACTTCACATACAGAAGACCTACATATAATGGTATTTTTTCATATACGTAAAGTATATGTCTTTACAACAGGCATAGAAAAAAAAAACTTACACTGACATATGCTTTCCTTATTTTCCACATACTGGTTCTGTTGTGGGATCAGGTTCCTCCAAATGATCAGATGTTACCACAAATATTTAATGTAAACTCATGTATCCTGATGTAGAGACTAGAGCAGGTAAATCAGTCCTGGAGGAATATTAAACGTCTCTGTCTCTGCCTCTGTCCCTGAACTGAAATCTAATGTGATTTCAGTTCATTAACTAACATGGAGTAATGTGTGTAATCTAAGTGAAAGATCATCTGTCCTCATGGCTCCTAACGTCCTGATCTACTGGTTCATCATAGAGGTTATCATCAGTAACCAGATGGGAGCGAAGCCATGAGGAGATTTAAAGAGGATGAGGAGTCTGGTCTGTAGAGGGCGCTGTGGCACTAGAGAACACATAGATGCAGAGGGGGAGGAGGAGGGGGAGGAGGAGGCTGTGGAGGCATGTTTAGTCTCAGACTCAGAGGATCACCCTGCAGTTTGTTCTCTGCTGCAGAGATCAACCTGGAGGAGGAGGGAGGAGGAAGAGGGGGAGGAGGAGGAGGGGCAGGGGGGCGGGGGCTGGCACTGCAATGCAGATCATCAAATGAGGAGGTGGAAGGACAGAGGGAGGGGTGAGGAGGAAGAGGAGGAGGAGGGAGCTGCCTGTGCAGAAAGCTTTCTCTCTCTCTCTCTGAGGGGGAGGGGGAGAGGGGGAGGGGGGGTTTAGGGATTCCCTGTTGGTTTGGAAAAGCTCCAGAAGGAGGAGAAGGAGGAGAGAGACTGATTCACTCCTCACGGTCACACGTTTTTATCCTGAGCTGAACAGAGTGAAACCAGCTGCAGGTGATTCCTCCATCTGCTCCACAGCGCCACCACTGGTCAGAACCTCCGGGTCCAGCTTCACTAAAACCATCAAAGAATAACCAGGTTCACTTCAGTCATTAGTCCATCCACATGGTGCAGGTAACACACCTCATAATGTTCCTTTAACCAATCACATTTCTAGTTAGTGTTCTCAGTGTTTTCCTGTCCTCTGATTGGACGCCAGAGAGCCGCTCAGTTTAAACCAGGCTAGAGGTTCACGTTCATCTGTTGTTGATGTTTTGATGTTAACTATCTGATGGAGGATGAGGGAGGAGAGGCTGTGGACCTGGCTGCAGATCTTCTTAGGAGGATGTTTTCAAGGTGGACTTTGAAGGAAAGGCTGGAGCTGGCCATCCCGACCCTACAGCTCAGAAACTATGAGGCTACCCTCGGCTGACAAATGGTTTTTGAAGCTCTGGTGAGTGAAATGAATCATATTTACATCTTTTATGTATATTTTTGTCATTTTATTGTGTTGATATTGATGCTTCTGCTGGAGTTGACGCGTGTGGAGCTGGAGGTGACCTTATAGATTACTCTAAGGGAGTTTCTTGCTTTAATAATGACATTTATCTCAATATATGAGGGGTCAAGAAAAGGTGCAAAGCTTAGGAAGTGTAGGAAACGTCTGAGAGTAGCTCATCAGAAACACTGACAATGTTATAATCCTGTTTATTCTTCTTCTGATGAAGACAAACGTCCACCTCCTCTTACCGACATGTTAATGATTCAGCTACATGAGAAATATATCACCTTTAGTTTGCGTATAGTTCTGACTGTGTTTTTTTATTAGTGTGGTTAAAGCTAACAGAAGACCTAGGCCAGGGTGGACGCTGAGGGAAGGAAACATGAAGGAGTTGGTTTGATTAAACAAAGACAGGACTCGTATGAAAAGATGTTTGTGACAGTTCTACATAGAAACTATTCCTATTCCTGTTGCTGTATGTCATTTTCTTTTCACCAGAGATTAAATGAAACAGCACAGATCCAAGTAAAAGTATAAAATCATTTTATTGACATTTGATTTTCTTTATAAATCCTCTCTGTGATGATACAGTCAGTGAAGAAAAGAAAGAAGAGTCTGTGATTACTGCAGGTTTTCTCTCAGGCTTTTCCTCCAGCTTGTGAAAACAGTGCATATGTGAGACAGGGGAGCTCTTCATGCATGGACAGCAGCCCCAACGTACAGACGGTTGGTTTAGTTTAGACAGAGTCAGACCTCAGACTCCTTCCTCTACAACAACCAGCGCCATGCAGGCAAAGTGCATCAGTGTGAACACAGGCGTGAGATACACAAAGTACCACAAACACCAACCAGGCTCTCTGTGACAACAGCATACACGACTAGAATTGCATATTATGACAATATATTATCACATCTACACAGAACACACAACAGACCAAAGTCAAGACGAAGGTACAGCTTGGATTAGCATCTCAGATTAGCATCCAGTTACATTTCCTCGGACTATCAGGAACAAAGCAATGAATGATTCACCAGGGAAGCGCTGCTTTTTTATTCCGTTACCATGTTTGCAGATGATACTCAACTTAAAGCTCCATTAACACCCAGGATGATGCAGAGGGCTTCAGAGACACCGTGCTGTTGGATGATATGGAGAAACTGAATACGAGAAACTGTGGAGAAGGTTTAATATTGCAGGAGGGTCCGAGGAGCTGGCAGCAGGCTTCACCCAGGAACCATTAAACCAGGCTGCATCTCCTCTGAACAAGTCCTTTCTCCACATGAAAATCTTTATGTGCAGTCAGCCGCTGGCACTTCTACCAGAGCTCAGAGCAGATTATGTAAGACGCCAATAAAATTTACTTTGCCTCCAGAAGGAACTAGATTAGGATCAGACCCGTCAGGATGATTGAAGGGAGGCGCTGGGTGTGAACCTGAGAGAGAAACAAGTAAAATCAACGCCTTGTCTATAAAATCAATGAAACTCTGATGGAGGCACAGATGAAGGTATAAGTTATCAAAGCTACAGTCAAAGGAAGACAAGCAGAGCCACCCCCCCCCCCCCCCCCCCCCCCCCCCCCCCCACCCCCCCCTTCCTCCGGCTGAACAGGACATTACACCTGCTCCATCACAGTCATTTTCTATCTTGGCAGTTTTCAGAGAGCTCCACAGTGTTTCTCATTCACTCACATGTTGGTCCATCACTGGCTCAGTGTCCTCCCCGCGGACACTTCCCCATGATCCGCCCACATTCAACAGGAGTGAACAAACAGCGAGCAGACATGACCACAATAAAAGCTCCTGTTTTCCTGTTTACTCAAGGCTTTGTTCATCATGTTTGTTCTGTGGACGAGACGTAGTAACACAACTACGAGAGGGATGAATTATTACCAAGGAATAGCAGCCACACACCAAGCTAACGAAAGCTAACAACATGACAACAAAAGTCTGAGTAAACGTTTGTTTCTCCCCATGGAGGCACTGACTGACAAAACACTGGCCTCTCTCTTTTTAGACTAAAATACATGATAACTTTGGGTCTTTCTGCCCCCGTGGTCAAATGTTAATAAGTACAGTCTTATCGTCTATGAACTTCATTGGTGGTGCTTTTTCATTGGTTGTAGATCTGGAGAGTTTCTCCCGGCTAAGGAGCACTCACCACTGCCTCATACAGGTTTGTTTCCAGTGTGAACACATGTGACCCACCGGCCGATACATCTACTCTTATAACGGCAGAACCAAGTGCATTAGGTCCATGGAGTCTTTTACCACAAATTAATGAGCAGTCACAAAACAGATGACCACTCACTCCACACAATGAACCCTTAAATAAGCACTGAGATCTCCTCAGATACAGCTGTTCATTAACTAACATGGAGTAAAGAGGTCAGGCTGCAGTGTGGATGGGCCCCCCAGCATCAGTAACGTTAACTTCATGAGTCCCGAGGTGAGGCCATAATGAGACAGACTTACCTTCACCCTCTTATTGCTCAAAGCAGAAAAAAATGAAAATATGGCAGACACACATAATCCATCATAAATCCAGAAACATCTTTAACACTTAAATATACCATGACCTGAGAACTGAGAACCTTCAGACGTCTCACATTATATATGAGCTGATTTCCATGTGGGATGTGGATTATCGCAGTCAGATCTCAGCGGTTTGCCTTATCCAGGCTACAAGCATTCTTTACATGAAATATCCACCAGAAACAAAGTGTCTGCCTCTTCTTGCTTTGGCAAACTACCAGATGAAAAAGAAGACACATGTGAGCCTTTATCCACACAAAGAAAACGAGCGGCGCTGCCTCCAGACTCTCTAGAAACTGCTGCTGCACAAAGGACACAACCAGACAAGACAGCTCCAGTCACTTGACCTCCTATGCACTGGTCCTTTGCATATTTAAATCAAACCAGACTATTAGCAAAATGGTGATAATGAGAATACTGTAAGACTGCATGTGAAGTCCTGGAACACGTATTAGAAGCTCGATGTCACCGCCAGACATTTTAGTAAATGTATATCATTTCACATTTCACATCATTTCTGAATCAAGGCTTATTTATGTGTATAGCAACTTACGAATACATATTCCACTTGAGTCCAGATGCATTCAGGCATCGGACGATTCAGAGTTACCATCTAAAACATGCATTCTTTAAAAGTGAAGTTTCTAGATGACTGCTTGAATTTGGAGTTGTGTTAAAGAGACTACGTTATGTTTAACTTGGAGACATGCAATTTTATAAAATCAATCTAAAAATCCAGACGAGTCACTCAACAGTTCACAAATGAAACATGAACATCAGAAACACTGAGCTCCTCTACCGATTCCAAACACCAGTGAGTTCTCTCTAAGTCTGCACACACAGTGTTTAGTTTGCATCAACGAGAAGATATTCTGATAGTTTCTCTGTTTTTGTCCTAATAACCCTAGTTAACCTGAACAATCAGCCAAGTTTCTCTGGTTCAGGAGCCTCCTGGCTTTTGATTAACCGGTGATCACAGAGTGTCGCTTTGATATGATGCCCTGCAGGGGTAAGTGCTACCAGGCTGAACCTGGACCTTCGCTGCAGTAAAACCAGACCCTTAGATTAACACAGTCTCCCCCTCCATCACAGTGCCAAAGTCACATTTAAAACAACAACATTAAAGCCATCTCTTATTATTGCCAATATCATATGAAGGTCTGAAGGTTTAAACCTCCTGAGGACCGAAGGTGCTGTTGTGAATGTCAAGACTCTTAAGAGTAAGAATTAGCTTCGTCCTCATTCTGGTTTCAGTCTTTAACTCAAAGTGCTGCTGTCATTTCATCCACCGCCATGTTCAGATCCACACAGCAGGAAGAACTGTGCTACAGTATCTGGAGGCTCAGTAGGTTGACTTTGATTGAGTCCGCATCCAGTTTAGGAAACACTGTCCCTATCAGAGTCTGGGGAAGGAGGCCGAGATATCTCAAAAAAGGAGCCAGACGACTTTCTAGATCTGAGAAGTCGAAGCATCTCTGCCAGCTGAGTCTCCAGAGCTGCTATGCGACTGTTCAGAGATTTGATGTCTCCTCTTAGTTCTTGTTTCAGCTCCTGGAAGGAGGCTTGTAGGCTCTGCTCCGGTATCGGACAAAAGACCCTCTTTTCGTCGGACTGGACTGGACTCCTCTCCTGTGGTGTTCTGGCATCGCCCACGTTGTCTAAGCGGAGGTCACTCTTTGTGATGCCACTGTCGCAGGAGTCGGTTTTCTTGAGGGACACCTCGTTGTGAGACTTAGTTCTATCAGGAAGCGTCTCCATGGACTCGGCCTTGGAGACGCTGCTCCAGGACTCAGCTTTCACCACTGACTCCTTGAACCGCCCCCAGCCTTTGGCTTTGGGGGGCTCTGCAGATTTGCAGCTTGTCAGGTTTCCGTTTTGGGTGACGGGAGTGTTGAGCATGACTCGACTGGAGGCCCTGGAGGAAGAGGACGTGGAGGAGGTGGTGGGCGTGGCTGGGCTCTCAGTCAACATGGTGATGCTGGTGGAGGCCAGGATCTCCGGTCCTCTGGAAGGCTCTGCATGAACAGAACCTTTCTCCACATCACCGGGGCCCTGGCTGACCCGCTCCGCAGCGAGTCGGGCCTCCCTCTGCTGCCGAAAACGCTGGAAGAGTCGTCGGACCGGGTGGTCCGGAGGAAGGTTCAGAGGAGCCTCGTTCTTCCTCTTCAGCATCTCCTCCTCCTCACGTTTGACGTCGCTGATCTTCCTGAACACAATCTGTTGAAAGACAGAAGGAACCCAGCTGTGTCAGTCATGAAAGACTTTAGAGTTTACAGTAGGCTGTGGCAAAGGGGGACACGACTAGTCTCTTATGAGGTCTCTAACTAAAACCCAGCAGACAGTAATACATGTTTATCATTGACCTGAGAACAGACAGCTCATGTGCTCCATTCTGTGAGCTGCAGATATGTACAGTCTGTATAAAACCATTCTGTTAGACCGTTCCTCTGCTAGCGTTAGCATTAGCATGTCTTTTTAGCTGCAATAGTACTTTAGTTGGATTTCAGGACTGACATGTCACAGTAGTATGGGCTTCATCTTGGTCTGAACCTTTAGCACCCTCCTGTATAAAGCACACAGCTGACTTCATGTGGTAGCACCAGTAGGAATCTGTCCTCCAGGAAGAGAAATAATCTCAGAGCAGATGTGAACTCATGGCTTGAGAGCTCGAGGCCACGAATTAAAACTGCATGATCCAACACTGTCAAATGGAGTAGTCACGTCTGAAAGTGTTCATATGCAGCATCGACTGCTTCTGCTGTTAAATGGAGTTCATTTATTATTGAAGAAACATCTCTGTGCTGAGATCTGATCAGGAAAAAAGGAAGAAATTAAATTACAAAGTCTTTCTCTAAAGCTTCCATCTAAATATCAGAGCAGGAAAAATCTCTTTATCTGAATATCTATTAAAAAAAGGAAGGAAGAAAGAAAGAAAGAAAGAAAGAAAGAAAGAAAGAAAGAAAGAAAGAAAGAAAGAAAGAAAGAAAGAAAGTCCAGTAACACATCATGGTTATAGAAGCTGAATCTTAGACGGACAGAGTTTGATAGAGACAGAGCTCGGTGGACCAGGGACCTGAGACCTCAGGTAGAGATTATTCTACACGTCATTGTTTCACAACACCACAACCTTCTGGTAAACTACTGCCTCCTTTGTTATTTGAGGTTTTCTGCAAAACGGTCTCTGTCTGCAGAGAAGGAAATGAAAATAATTTGGGAAATGATCTGCAGCGCTGTGAAGTAAAATAGGTTTCAATGAGTTCTGAAACCGTGACGCCATCCTTTAATTTGTGTCAGGTGCTGCAGGAGCTGAAGGTTACCTCATGGCTGACCTTTCTGTTTATGGTCAGAGGTGTCAGATAAATTACTTTAATGTATATTAAAGGTGTCAAGGCACGATTGGCTCTTTGTGACCTGGTGACCTCTGCTGAGTCGGACCTGAAGGCTTCTTCACTGTGCAGCAGTAATGTCATCAGCATGTTCAACCTGCTGTTGAGCTCCTGATCTGATGAAATCTGATCCCAGAGCTCTCAGAGGTGAACACATTAGAGAACTGATGACGTCTTCTAACAGAGAACATCTGAATGTCACTGGGATGGTCACACTTAGACTAAAACCTTCCTGGAGACGCTGACCACCATCTATAGAAGAGTGGGGTCAGATATTAGTTGTATATGAGCCTGGGAGCTACACAGAGAGATGTGGTTAAACCAGCAGCTTATGCCAACACATGAAAGTTTTCTAGTTCTTTTGCTGTGACTGTGAAATCTGCCTTTGTTAAACTCAATCCACAAATAAAGAAAGACACAACACAGTCAATACTCAGGATCCACTGACTGGGAGTCACTGGTTCACGCTCCAGTCCGACATGAAATGTCTCCACACAATTATGTTAATTTTGCTTTATAAAAAGAAAAAGAGGAAGTAAAGCTGCTCATGATTAGTCTGGGGGAATGTGTCTGACAGACTGGGTCGTGCAGGAGCAGCAGTCTGCTGGTTTGGAGGTGAGTGCTGCTCTCGTAGGTCGTTTCTCTTCAGCTGCATCATTATTGCACAGCCAAGCAGAACAGGACACGATGGCTTTCACATTGATTCAGAGCAGCTTACGGCCGACATCACACTCCTCAGAGAAACTCCACCATCTCCTAGATTGGCTTTGTCCACCACCACAGTCCTCACACTTCAAAGTTCTCCTTCCCCTGACGTAATATTAGTTTAATATATATATATTTACACACTAAGGCCCTCAGCAGGGAGTCTTCATCTCTTACATATGATCAGCAGCAAAACACAAGATGCCTCCAAGTGACAGCTACTCAGTAACGAGAACTCTACTATACCTACTGCACTTAGTAGTAGTAGTAATATTAGTATCATTATTCCTGTATTAAACCTAAAGACTTTGATTCACCTTGATACCAAACACTTTACAGGTATTAGATTTACAGATTCTTTTTGCTGTTGTCCATCTATCATGAGGAATGAGGTGGTGTATCAGGGGCTGAACTGCAGTTACAACCAGTTATTGTTAACTTTACACCACTTTTATAACTTGGTTAACTTCCAGTGAGTTCTCTCTGAAAGCAGATGTGAGAGTGTGTTGACCTCAGCTCCAACCATGCATCTCTTATCAGGTGTTTTCACTTCCCCAAAAACTTTCAAATGGTTTCAGTGTCTGTGGTTCTAAAGCAGCAGCTGTAAGTTTCTGGTCTAAATTAAATATATTCTCTGTACTATTTAAGTTCTTGTTTCTGGCAGTTTCTCATTCTGCGTTGGGTCTATTGTGTCTGACTTTCTTCTCCACTTGGTCCCATATTCATTTTAACATCTCTAGTTTTGACTGTGATGTTCAGTCTGGATGTAAAGGTGAAACTCAACGATGTGGTAAAGTCCTGATCGGTACCAGGGCTCATCCAGGCATCTCTGAAATGACCTGATCAGTATCCGGCTTCAGCCAAGAATGATCTTTTGTACTATTTTAGGTTTTCTTGTTAAGTGACAGGTAACTAGAATTAAAGCTGCCAGAAACTATGACATCAACAGCTCTATTAAAAGCACGAATCAAAACTATTTTATAAGAAAAAAAGACAAAGAAAAGACTTTAGGAAGCTACAAGGGAACAATTTTAGGACATTTAACATCAGATCAGGACTCAGGTACTGAATATTAATAGCTCTGGGTCAGAACAGGGGGCACTTCAAGTAAAAGCATCGTAGCCAATATCTGTAAATCAGCGCGTCGATTGTTGCCGCTCTTTTTAAATCAACTGTCAAGGACTTGTTAACCTCTGCAGCAGAAGATAAGAAGCACAGAGATCAGGAAAAGAATCTGCAGCTGGATTCCAAGAACCAAGGTCCTGGTTCCAGGTTCTCCAATCACATTTTATGATTGACTCAAACTGTTAAAGATATTTACAACATGATGTTCTGACTTGATCCACTGCAGCTCATCGGCTCATTCCTTTATTTTACAGGGTCAGGGTTGTGGTCAGGGTCAGGGGTCAGGGTCAGGGTCAGGGTTATGGTTCAGGTCAGGGTCAGGATTCAGATCAGGGTCAGGGTTCAGGGTCAGGGTTGAGGTCAGGGTCAGGGTCAGGGTTCAGGTCAGGGTCAGGGTCAGGGTTATGGTTCAGGGTCAGGGGTCAGGATCAGGGTTATGGTTATGGTTATGGTTCAGGTCAGGGTTCAGGTCAGGGTCAGGGTTATGGTTCAGGGTCAGGGGTCAGGGTCAGGGTTATGGTTATGGTTATGGTTCAGGTCAGGGTCAGGGTTCAGGGTCAGGGTTATGGTTCAGGTCAGGGTCAGGGTCAGGGTTCAGGGTTCAGGGTTCAGGTCGGGGTTCAGGTCAGGGTCAGGGTTCAGGTCAGGGTTATGGTTCAGGGTCAGGGTTAGGGTCAGGGTTCCTCTGTACATATTTTAATGGAGATGACGCAGTTCATCTGGAACAAAGTGAGTCCCGTCGGTTGTTTTAAGGTCAAATATTGATCTACAGTCAGGGCCTGGTTTTCATGGCACCACCCTGACAGCTGGTAGAGGCAAACATGTTTAATATATATATATCACTTATGTTCTTATTTATGTCATTGTCAGTACTGGCTAACTTCACACACCAATAACTGTTTTATTCTAAGAAGAATTTCGAGGCTATCTCTGTGGGGCTAGTAGTAGTAGATCATAGCTGGTCAAAGGGTTTCATTCTCTTCAGCCTAAATCAACCAGGTTTAAGAGTCTTTGTGTAGGAGGGTGATCTGTCATCATCCACCTCCGCTCTGTTAGCTTTACCAAAAGCCACACCTGCTCTATGGAGGAGGACAAAGTGCCAGGAAGCAACATGATCCATGTCAGTCCAGCATCCATCCCTCTTACATCATATACAGTATCAACCCTAGGTCTGATTAACTAAGCTCTAAAAACAGGTCATGGGAATGAAGCAGGAAGCTGCATTAAGGTCTTTACCGTGACTTTCTGATAAATTGATGGGATAAGTTTCAGGACTCACCCTCTTCCTCAGGTTGTAGGTGAGCACCAGGTTTCTGGCGAAGTGGTTTGCAAAGTTGGAGTAGAACTCCAGGACCTTCTGCAGCGCGTCCCGTTTGATGATGTGGAGGTCGCAGTAGGTCAGCGCCCGGACGTTAGCGCAGGACTGAGCCAACGTCATCTCCTTCCAGAATACATCACCAAACACATCACCCTTACCTGCACACACACACAGACGGCCACATCAGGCTGAAAACAGACCAAGGCTGCAGAGAAATACCTGCTCCACAATCCATCTACCAACAGGACGTGGTGGATGCTGAGCCTGGTTTTATACAGACTATACATTTCTGCTCCTGAGCCTGGTTTTATACAGACTATACATATCTGCAGCTCACAGTATGGAGCACATGCGCTGTCTGTTCTCAGCATATGGATTCAGGTCAACTGGGTTTTTATTAGACATGTCATCAGAGACTAGTCAGTGTCCAACTTGTGCATCCTCTACAGTGTAGAGTATACACTGTAGAGGACTATGATCTCCATTATTGGCATCTCTAGGGGAAAAGAAAATGAAACAGAGTAAATAACGAAAAAAAGTAAACAGCAAAAAACTTAAAACAATAATCCCAATAGCTTTTCAATGTTGTGTCACGTTCTGTTCATTAAATGATCCATTAATAATACACACAGGTCTCCTTCATGGAAGAATTACAAACAAGTTTTATTTGAAACACAACAACTGTATTCGTTGGAAAAAGGTAGCATTGAACTACTCAGAATATTAAACTATTTACTATTAAACTAAATAAGTGTTGGATCTTTTACATTTAGTTCATATTAAAGGGATGAAAGAGCGGGATTGCATTCTATTCTATTCTATTCTATTCTATTCTATTCTATTCTATTCTATTTTGAGATAGTCCTCAAAAAGTATGAAGAAGACTAAATAGTATTAACTGTAGATTGACAGATTTAATAAATGTGATGAGTTCTTTTTTCACCTACGTTAAAATATATTTGTTAAGTTTTAAGATTCTCCATCAGATTTTGAACATCTTTGGTTGGAGTCGTCAGGGGACATCTGACAAGTCTCATCAGGTCATATTCAGCCTCCAGGACAACAACAAAACATTCTCACAGTCCTTGAGATAATTTTAGCTCTTTCGCTAAATTAATGTTCATCAGCAAATCAGACCTGGAACCCAGTGAGAATGTTTAATTAGTTGTTATAATGTTTAATTAACTACAGCAATTATAGTCTGTTCATCTCGTAGACCATATGTAAGTGTGGAGGCCACGTCTCCACCATAGACCGAATACTTCCTCCAGACTGCCCATGCCCCGCCCACACTTCCTACAGACTCTCTGGTGTTTTGGTTAAATTAATACTAGTACTTAAATAAGTAATACTACTACTATGCTCTACCTCCACCAGCTACAAGGAAATGTTGGATTATTCACTGAACTTATTATTATTAAAAATATTTTTTATAATTCTCATGGTCCCATGGGATGTCTTTACGCAGCAGTTGTCATGGCAACTGATCACATCCTGTTTCTGTAGCGTCAAATAGCGAACTAAAACGAAACGTTGACATTTTAACATCCATCAGAATTACATTAACTACCTAAAATGACTGAAACTGTCCTTGAGATAAATTATTTGACGTGTATTTTCATGTTTTAGTCCCGCCCACTAACATGGAGGGGGTGGAGCTTATGACCTATAGTGCAGCCTCCAGCCACCAGGGGGAGCTCTTCTAGCTTTAGAGGAGGTGTCCATATTCATATCCTGTTTATCTCTTCATGCTCCTTCTTTGTTTTGTTGTGTTTGTCCATCACAATCTGTCATTGTTTAAAACAGGTTTAGGTCAGACAGCTGTTCCCCCCGTTGTCTAATGAGATCTGAAGTGTGTGTGTAGATGTTTGTCAGGAACGTAGTTAACGTATTTCACATGTGAGCTGCAGGTGTGAACCAGCGACACAGACTCAGCTTCCTCATTTCTCTAGTCACCCTCATCTATGTTTAATCTGCACCGGTGGTGAGGCGCTAACACTGAGTGGTGCATCAATAGAGAAGTGAGACGTATGAAAATAAAAACCTGAAACAATTACGTTTTCAGTCAGAAGGGGGCTAGAAAAGGGGGGGCTAATTACATCAAATTATATCCGTCTGTCTCATACAGACTGAAAACAGCTGAATGCTGAAGCTTCAGATTTCTACTGTTCAACTCAAATTAAAGAGCAGATGGGCTTCTGTGATGTAAAAGATGATGATTTAATCTCTAGATCAGGGGCCACATTCAGCCCATGGACCAGTAACACAACAGACTAATATCTAAGTAACAACTACACCTCCAGACTTAGTAGGAATAACTGAAAATAACCCGTTGTGGCCGTCAGGTCGTATGTTTGACACCTGTAGGTGCTGTTATTCTCCTTTTTGTCACGTTTTCTGTCTCTTTGTTAATTTGAGTTGTGTCTCTGTTGTCACCTGAAGTGTTCGTTTTTCTTCTCAGGTCTCTTTTCCTTCATCTAAAACATGTGTCCCTCCTGCTCGAGACGGATGATGAACTCATCCATCACTAAAGAGACGCTGGAGGAGGAGGAGGAGGAGGAGGAGGAGAAGGGGGTTCTGAGTTCTGAGTCAAACCTAAATATTTGTCCGGAGAGGAACTGGAGCTGATTGTGTCTGATGATAAGTCGTCTGTTCTGGAGGTGAAAGCAGACGTCTACAGGGGACCGACTCTTTAAATTCATTTAACAGTTTGATTTTCTAACTGACTCCCCCTCCTCCTCCATCATCCCTCACCCTGTTTGCTCCCCTCATCAGAAAAATAAAAAACACTCCATACTAATGAGAGCCTGAAATAGCTGAGAGGTGATTTTACCGCTGACACACCTCCACCTGAGCTCTGAAACCAAAACCCTGAGCTCCGCTGAGTCGCCTGCTCCTCAGCATTAAAACCTCAAAAACCTTTTAACTTCTACACATTAAACACACTTCACTTCGGCTCCTGCTGATGGAGACTTTTCACTCTTTTAATGTTTCTGCAGCTCAAGGTTTAACGCTGTTTAAATAACCCTGGTCCTTTGTACTTTCGGTATTTATGCCACTACTTGTATCTTTTTATCCTGTTTTATTTTACTTTTTATCTTTTATATCCCACATTTTTTCATCTTCATGTTTTTGCTGATCTCTTGTCCGCTGTTATAAACTGGAATTTCTGACAAATGCAGGTTTTCTTAATCTTAATTCTGATCTTATAAACCTGGGAGAGGACGTGTTGATGGATAAGAACCAGAAGAGTCTGCAGGAAATCTCTCTGACTTCGGTAAAGACGGACAGACGGGCCCGAGACATGAAGGATGAAGGAAACTTTCAGGAAAGATTCTCAGACTCCTTTCACGTGTGACACAAGCAGAAAGTTCCTGTACTTTTTTAATGTTTACACATTTTATAGACATTTCACGTTCTGACCACAGCTAACATACAGTATATAACACACACTTTATCCTCATCCAGTATGGGGATACCAGCGTCAGTGTGCGTTTCTGATAAATCCTACAAAGAATTTGGCTTTAAAATGACTTTTCAACAGGATTCCTTTAAAATGCACCAGATCAAACACTGATGATAATTTAGTAATTTAAGAAACATCAGTGTATCAGTGTAAGTTAAATGCTTTTACTCTCTGTTCTCTATAATTTAACATCGTATCGGTACCGTTTAGACCGGGGGGTCCAGCTCATGTTAGTTCAGGTGTCACATTCAGACCAGTTTGATCTCAAGTAACGACAACTCCAGACTTTTTGTTTTAGTCCAAAGAAGAACAAGGAAATTAGGAGAATGTTTATATTTAATAAACTATCCTTTAAAAAAGAACTTTCTTATCATAATCAGAGTAGTCTGGGCTCATGTCTGGTTAGTCCTGGTCTGTCTAGTCCTGGTCTGTCTGCTCCTGGTCTGTCTAGTCCTGGTCTGTCTGGTCCTGGTCCTGGTCTGTCTGGTCCTGGTCTGTCTAGTCCTGGGTCTTTTCTGGTCCTTGTCTGTCTGGTCCTGGTCTCAGTGTTCTGTTCATTTCTCAGAATAAACCAGTGGATAAATTAGAGATACATATGATGTAATGTAATTTTCACACTTTGTAAATTGGTGCTGGGGCCAGATTAGACCCTGTGGTGGGCTGCTGTCGGCCCACCAGCCATATGTTTGAACCCTGAACTGTAGATGGATGAAATACAGGCAGAACCTTTCCAGTTAAATGGATCTCACCTAAAATGGCCACCACCTCGTCGTCCTGGATGACCTCCAGGGACCCGGACACCACGAAGCAGAGGCTGTCCACGCTCTCCCCGGCGTGGTAGATCAGGTCTCCGGGGGCGCAGTGGATGGTCTGGAACTCCATGGCGAGGGCTCGGAGGCAGCCGTCACTGGCCAAGCGAAAGGCAGGGTGCTCCTTAAAAACCTTCCTGTTGAGGTGGACGCAGATGTCCGCTCGCATGTCCTTGGGACAAATCTGCAGGACCTGCAGACACAGTCAGGTCAAAGTAACACGGGGGTCATTAATGGAGATGTTACCTCTGGTAATTCAGCCCTAATGTAATCAGTTAAACTGCACTAAACCAAACTCTTCCACCGTATTTATATCATGACTAAATAACAGAACCGTGCTTGTTTTAACTGCACCTTTCTGAGACAGCTTCACTCTAAACTCAAAACCATGACATCGGGAGGATTTAATGCTGCACTGCTCTCTGAAACACCATGAAACACCATGAAACACCATAAAACACCATGAAACACAATGAAACACCATGAAACACCATGAAACACAATGAAACACAATGAAACACCATAAAACACCATGAAACACCATGAAACACAATGAAACAACATGAAACACAATGAAACAACATGAAACACAATGAAACACAATGAAAGACCATGAAACACCATGAAACACAATGAAACACCATGAAACACAATGAAACACAATGAAACACCATGAAACACTATGAAACAATGACCCTCCATATGTATACAGATGCTTGCAAAAGAATAAATGATGACCTCTGCAAAAATGTTTAGATGCTGACCCCTGACCCTCTGTTAGTGAAGTGTGAAGCTTCTCTCTAATTATCTGATAGTGACTAGTCTACATCTATCAAGTGTCGGAGTTAAATCTATATCATGGGTTTAAATAGCCAACATTAAATTAAGGTCTAATAACTATATTATTTTAAAAAAAAATCTATTAAAATATCTGAACTTAAAATAAAAGCAGATGCTGGAGTAGCTGGAGCCTGGACCTTTACTGTGTGTCCATTAATGCATGGACACGTCCAGCGTCAGTCCTCAGAATCAGGACAGCCTCTCTCTACCTTGTCAGTGTCGATGCCTCTGGACATGGACCAGGTGGACACGATGTAGTCCATGACCCGCTCGCTCAGGCCTTTGGGGACCTGGTAGAGTTTGAGGAAGTCTCTGACGCTGTTGAGCATCTCGTGGTAGCGGTTGGTGTTGGCGTACATCTGCTGGAAGATGGTGGTGACGTTACCGAAGATGGTGGCGTAGAGCAGCGCTGCAGACAGACGGGCATACGGTCAGACAGACGGTCAGACAGACAGACGGTCAGACAGACAGACAGACAGACACTTAGGGATTTCCTCTTAAACCACCATGTGGAAGCTGGTTCAGCGTGTGAAACAGGTTTAATAGATTCATCAGAAAGAGGAAACAGTTAAGGTTAGACGACCATTAATTATCCATATAACAGTCATTTGTGTCATAATATAGTAGTAACAATATAGTGGGTAATAATATAGTATTAATAATATAATAGTGGAGGATATAATATATATAATAGTAGTGGAGGAGCTTTTCTTGTCCATATAACACAGAGCTTGAGTTCCCAGTGTTTACCAGGAGGTCAGACTAGATCTATGAATAAACTATGTTTATTCTATGTATTGGACCATAAGATACATCTAAAGCTTTAATCATCCGTGTTAAATTTAAAGATTAAAAAACTTAATTTCTCCTTCCTGAGGCTGAACCAAATACATCTTATCTAATATTATATATGTTGTATATGTCTTTATGACCCATGCTAACTCTGCAACAACAAACAACCGGAATCAGAACCCAGGCTACACTCAAAGATGGAGCCAAGCCAGAACCAGAACCAGAGCCAGAACAAGAACCAGAGCCAGAACAAGAATCAGAGCCACAGCCAGAACCCAGGATCAGCTCAGTGGTGGAGCCAGGCCAGCACTGAAGCAGCAACAGCAGGTCCAGGTCCAGACCCAGACCCAGAGCCAGGTTTGGGGGTTCACCGCTGAGAGGCAGCACACCTCGGCCCAGGAGGTGGATATTTATATCTGGCAGAAAGCAGGTAGAGGAGGGATGAAGGAAAGAAGGATGGGCTCAGAGCTACAGCTTAGTTTATAGATTTAACTCATTAAAATACAGATTTTAATTTACATTGTTTATTATTATTTATTTATAACATAATTACAATGACATTAATAAGAACAAGATTTTTTCTATGAATTTATATAGATAGAGATATATTATTATATATTATATATATTCATACAGAGATCAGCCACGTGTGGTACCAGGGGAGGATCTTTTAGTCTGTTCTGGTTTCTCTTCTCTACCAACACTAACGCTTTCATTTTTTACGCTTATTTAAGTTCATTGTTGGTCATGTGTTGGTCCAGTCTCTCTGAGACAGACGGAGGATGTTCTGGAAAGAAAATGGACCAGTTATTTCCGTCCTGATGTCACTGGAAGCTTCACACTCACACTCCTATGCTAATCACCCAAACTCTCATCCTGGGGCCCAGAAGGAAGCTGAGAGGGGGAGTTCATCCAAACTCAGCTTCTTTCAGTGCTCCTTGTGAGCCTAAATAGAAAAGCCAAAGGGTTACCCAGGATGCACTGCAGCCTCTCTGTTCAGAGCCTCTACAGGATCCCCAGAGGGACAAACTGTCAGAGCGAAATGGACCTCTGAATACATCTCAGACAAGAACTGAACCAGGGTCAGAAGTTTGACCCTTCCCCGGACTCTGGATAAGAAGAGGTTTTTCATTTGTTGGGTTTGAAAGAAGATTCAGGTCCTGTCTGAAGTCTGTCTTGTGAATGTGATCCAGACTAACAGACTGTACATCCTGACGTGACACGAGGCGACGGCAGCTTCCGATCAACGAGACAAATTGTCAACATTAAAACTCTTCATCCTTCAGCTGAGTGAGGAAAAGGCTTCACCTGCAGATCGTCTCTGAGCTCTGGAAAAGCTCCACACGCTGTCAGGACTTATGTAATGTAAGGGTTGAACTGAGAGGAAAGCAGCTGAACGCATTAGAATGAAAAAACATCCATCCTCTGGAGAACAGGTCCCTGAATAAAAATAAGACAGAGTTTGTGCATCTTTCTTCATATGAAATATGTGATTAATCTAGTCTGCATACGGTAGTGGCCCTGTAGATCTGTTCAACATCACATCACTGCAGCCATGATGTCTTTCTGCTTATTGGTGAGAACAAACACCAGGATCCATCCTCATTAAATCCAGCCACTGGGAGATATGAGGAGGTCAGAGTGGAGGACACAGTGAGTAGGACACGAATGGACCTGCAGGTTGAATAAAGTTAAACTGGTAGTTGATGAAGAACCTGTCTGTTTCTGTTCTACGACTAATTTATGTTGTCAGGCTCATGCAGCTGGTTTATTGATTTTCTGCTGCAGCTGGTCTACTACATGTTTCAGTCCTGGTTGGTATCAGGCTTCAGCCAGGTCTGAGAAGAGTCCATTGATCTGTGGGATTTATTTTTGGTCTGAAATGAACCAAGAATCATAGACCTCTTCTTCTTCTGTTTTAATGCTGGTTGGCTAACATCACAGCTGCCAATGATCACAGAAGAAGAAGAAGAACCGGAGCCCTGGTTGCAGCCATGCAGTGATGGAGGTGTTAGTCAGTTACTAGTGTAACATGTGGGTGTTTGTAGGAGATGATGTAGACAGAATCCATGGAGTCACTCAGGTGGATGTCAGCGATGGCAGCGCTGGAGGACCAGGGTACGAGTTCCCCTCTCCACATTAACTGTGCCTGACAGAAAGATTCATTGGGCTGAATCCAGTCGACTCCAGAGAGGGACGTCCTGACTCTAGGACATTCAGGACAAGAGGGGGACTCTGATCGAAGGACTGAGTATACTGATGGGGATGTCTCTGTCTTTCTCTACATGTTGTAGAATATGTCCGTTGCATTGCTGCTGTAGAGTTTCCTCTAGACTTCAGGCGGAACCATGTGCAGAGAGGACCAGGACTGGAGTCCAGCTCTACCAAAGCTGCCAGATATAAACCCATCACAGTGTCTCAGGTGCATCTTATTTATTCTCTGGCATGTTTCCCTATTTTTACGCCGTGGGTCTGTTTTTCCAGGAGTGTGTCTCATTCAATCATTAGTGAGTAAAAGTTCACAGTATTTGCTTAATACTAAAAGGACACACATTCCTGTATGTTGCCATACATGCTGCCTCCAGGTCAGACATGGATGGTGAGAGGTCTGTTGTCAGAGAGGATATTTTTATAAGACCTGTCTGTTTCCAGCTGACTGCTTGAAGGCTGCTGCTGGCTGCTTCCAGACCACATTAAAATCTGAGTGCAGACGTGACGGAGCATTTCAGCGTAGCAGGAGTCTCCAAATAAACATGACCGTAGAAAAGACAAAGAGAGCCTAAGCCCACTGAGTCATTTCCACATCTGTCAGTAATACGTGCAGCCAAACCTCCTCGTTGACTTAAAGACATTAAATAAATAGTCACGTCAGCAGTATATTTATCTCCACCTCAGTCTGGAGACCAACAGTAGAAAAAAAGCCACTGGTAATAGTCAAATTATTACAAGTGAGCAAACTCCCTCTGTGATGAGGATGGAGTTTGACAAAAGGCTCAAATGTCATCCATCTAATATGAGTATGAACAGTGCATCATCAAAAGCTAAAAGATAGTTCTGATTAATCCTGGTAGAAAAGTCAAATGAGTCAAGTGTGTCTGTTCCAGCTGAGAGATGCTGGGTGTGAACATCACCATCACCACCTTATGAATCCAGTCAGACTACACAAACAAACGTGCTTTCTATTACTGTCACAAAGCCCAGCGTTTACAAACACATGAAGCCGCAAAGTGTGATATTAACAACGGCAAAGAGAAAACACACATTTATAGCTTGAATGAATATATTTCTCAGTGTTGGCTGGTATTTCTGTCTTAGATCGATAAACCTATCAAACCCAAATCAGTTGGTACAGAGATCACTGTCCACAGCACAACTGCTCCTCTGGTTTTTATGTGGTGACGTTCATCTCAGGTTCATCTTCATCATCAGGTTCATCTTCATCACCAGGTTCATCTTCATCATCACGTTCATCTTCATCTTCATCACCAGGTTCATCTCAGGTTCATCTTCATCTTCTTCACCAGGTTCATCATCAGATTCATCTTCATCATCAGGTTCATCTTCATCATAGCTTTGTGAGGCTCTGAATGACCTTGTCACCACTAAATGCTTCATGATGCCTGACACAACAACCTGTTCCTGCCCATCAGTGTCCTGAGGTAGATCCTCATGAATCAACAGCAGACGGTTCCTTTAAATGTGCTGTTAACAGCTGCAGGGCTGAGGTTTGTGTGGGTGGTGGAAAGCAGAGTGGCGTCTACAGGTGGAAAACTTCCTTTCCAGGCCTCTGAGTCTCTCAACAGTCGGTTTTGTTGTGGAAAATAACAACTGTTTGTATTCCATCAAACATTAAAGCAGATCAATTAGAGCAAAATGCTGTTGACATAAGGTTTGTAGAGTCTCTTCTGTAGGGCTTTTCATTTATTTATTTTTCCTCACTTGATGGATATTTCAGATTTCAGCCCTGTCCCGCCTCCCCCCACAGTGAGCTGTATCTCAGCAGTGGATGTGAGTCAGGACGTGTCAAACGACAGAGTCATCCATCAATAAATTATCGACGGGCCTGTCTGGCTCTGGTGTTTGCTCTCCTCTGTTTATGTACAGGATGATTGTGGGATGTCACGCTCATTCCACTGGGACAAAGAAACCGCCAGAACAGAGTCTTTAACATCTGGACTTCTAACAGGATCATTTTATAAAAGCTGTCTAAGATTTAGACATTTTAGTAGAAGAACTGTTATTAATGAAGTAATCCTACTTTGCATCACATGATGGTTTATTCAGACAGACTATAATGAGAATGAAAATCATCTAGTTACTATCAGTCTGCAGCCAAGTCTGATCTGTGGTAGTTATTGATTTTAGGTCTGACAGGTTATAAAACCACGCCTCCTGAGTCAGGAAATTACATTTAACTCTTTATATTTTTATTTTGAGGAAATCCTCCACCCGTCCATCTACACCCATCACCACTGATCCCTCTGCTGCTCCTTTAAATAACAGCTCCTAAATGTTCTACAATAACCCAGAACCAGCCTGAAGGACGAAGTATCTCCATCTGGTGGTTCCAAACTCCTTCTGATAAGAATCACAAAGAACCAACCACAAGAAGCTCTGACCTCCACAAAGCCTCAGGGTCCTGGGTCAGACGGGTCAGACTTTATACGTAGAGACAGAGATTACAGAACCAACTAACCTGACAAGCACCTGGAAAAAGCCACAAGCTGTTAGCTATGAGAGGGGACGACAGGGACTCACATCCAATCATCATCATGGCCACGGCAAAGATCTTCTCCCCGTTGGTGTTGGGTGCGATGTTTCCGAAGCCGATGCTGGTCAGGCTGGTCATGGTGAAGTAGAGCGAGGTGATGTAGACCGAGTCGTTAGTCGGCCCCCCCTCCCAGCGTCCTGACCCCGACACGTTGAAGCGGTACGGCGTCCCCACCGTCTCCCCCAGCAGGTACAGCCAGCTGTCCGTCCTCACGCGGTTGGTGTCCTCGTCGATAACCTCGTAGTCTCCGATGCTGTACCAGATACAGGCCAGCCAATGGGCCGCCAGGCCGAACACACACACCAGCAGAACCAGCACCGCAGCGCCGTACTCAATGTAGTGGTCCAGCTTCCTGGCTACCCGGCCCAAACGAAGCAGACGGACCACTTTAAGGGAGCTGAAGAGGCTGCTGATGCCCTGGAGAGAGAACGGGGGACAAGATGAAACAAACCACGAACAGAGATCAAAAAAGAAAAAGAAAAATCTTCTTCTAGTCAAACTGAAAAAGCTTAAATTCCATCTGCTGGGACTCAGCTGGTGTTCCTACGTTACCCCTCAGCCAGAGCAGGCAGACTCTGCCTTTACCTTCCTGCAACCACCGGTTAATATTATTACACCTCAGGGTTCAACACATTCACTATTAACTGTGTACAACTTTATGACCCAGGTACACCTGGTCCACCTGTATAGTCCCTGTATGGTCCATTGTACTCTGTATATATGCCAGTACTTCTTTTTATTCTACTTCATTTTACTATTTATCCTCCTATACCTTTTACTCTTGAGATTTTTCCTGCTCTCTGTTGATGTAAACTGGAATTTCCCCACAAATAAAGGTTTTTCTAATTCTTATTTAGACCTATGACATTAGCCGGAATGAAAACACTCGTCTGTATTTCTGCTTTGTGGCTCATCTTATTCAGTATCCACGGAAACGCACGAATGAACAAGTGAATGCAGGGATCAGAAAATAAAAGAGGAGTTGAACTATTTAATTTAACAGTTTATTATTAAACATTGAAGGTGTCGACGTAGAGAACCATCATCACCTGAACATGCTCCACTTAAGTATTGTTGAAGGAAGTAAGAGGAAAACAAGTGAGTCCAACTCATAAAGCTAACCTCAACCACTGTGGTGTTAAATAGTTCATTTATCTTCTCTGGTTTAACAGAACATCATAACTAATTCATTAACCTGACGATATTTACCAGATCCTGTCTCTCTGAGTTTGAATGAAGTGGATCATCTTTTATCTTTATAAGTCCACACTGGGTCACAGATTTATTCCAGGTCGGGACTCTCTGTGCAGAGTGGAAACTTTTATTGATGCATTTTTTTGATTTTTTTTGTTGTTGTTTGTTTTTGTGACTGATTTTAATGATCGACCCATCATAACATTATGACTTCAAGACAAATGTTACAAACACCAATGCTGTGCAGTTTTCAGTCGCTCTAGACCAGGGGTCTTCAACAGTTTGATCGGTGTAGGACAGTAGAATAGAGGAGAAAATCAAAGAAGGGCTGAGAGTGGACATACAGTATGTATGGTGCAGCTTTACTCTCCAGATCAACATTAATAATTGAACTCCTGATGTTCTCTGTCTCCATAGATCAGAGCTGAGTGCTTCCTAACACCAGGTCCCAGCAGAACACTGAAGTGTCACCACATGATTTAAATGGTATTTACTTATCCTGTCAGTGGTCATAATGTTGTGGCTGATGTGGCTATGTGTCTGTATAATAACAATAAATGAGCCATGCATGAGTTCCCCATTTATTTCTAGGCAGAGCCACAGCATGTGTTAGTGCAGCAGATAAATGTTTAATAAAAGCTGCAACATTCACAACTTTGTAAACTGCTCTTCTTCCACTCATCATGTTCACCAGGGACAAACCGATTCCATGTAATGACGACTGGTTCTAGACTGAGCTCAGTGTTTCTTTAATTCTCCTTTCTGGCATCCGTTGGTGCTTTTAAAGTCTGGACGTATGAAAGATGTATAATCATGTATGAAAGATGCATGAAGCCTGCAGCTAGTGCCACCTCCAGAAACATGTCCTGCCCATGTGTGAGTCATCCGTCATGTTAGCGAAGCCTCTTATCAGACCATGGCTGCTCCGTTTAAAGGCCTCACCACTGAGAGACACCAAGCATCAGCTCTGAGGACGATGAAAAGGTTTATTTTACCCCGATAGGCTGTGATCCCATCCCGACACATCTCTACGTTCTCTATGTCAAATACAAATTATATTTGTTCTACTGTTTTTGTCTAATTGTCAGTGTGATGTAAAAAGTCCTGATGTGAGTGGTTCAGAATTTAGTTTGAAATAAAAGCTTATTCAAAACTAATTCAGTTTAATGGTTTATGATCTAAATACCATCTGATCTCAGCATATCAAGCTAAACTGATCATGGCTCTCGATCATTACAGAATGAACTCTGAAAGAAACGTTTTATGTAGTTCTGCAGAACAGATCACTGACCCTAATAACAGGAATGTTTTTTATTTATTTATTGGGACATGGTTCTCCAGATATTATTTAGGAAAAGATAAATGAGATCTGTGCTTCTATCTGGGCTTCTCTTTCATGTAGACATGAGGCCAGCTTAGTGCTCTTCATTTAAACCTGCTGTGTTGGAGGAGCTGAGCGTCTCAGGTCAGATCTGTTCCAGACTCTTTCAGGTTTTCTTTCAGCGGCTTCGGGTGAACTGGATTATTCTTCTCAAAGAAGATTTCCCCTCCGTCTTTTCTATTATCTGCTCCACATGAAAATACTGGCGTGAGTTGGAAGATGTTTTCATTGCAGCACTCAGGGTTTTGCATTTTTGACATGTCAGCACTTGTTGACATGACCTTTGCTTTCAATTACATCCTGCAAAGTCACTGAATGGATGCAAAACAGTCCCCACCATCTTCGTGATTGGACTCCAGGCAGCCACGGCATTGTGTTTCATTTCACACCTCAGCTGGACCCACTGGGCTGGACTCACTGGACTGGACTCACTGGGCTGGACCCACTGGGCTGGACCCACTGTAACCATTGTACAAGTCAAAGTCTCTGACATTTAACAGGACTGAGCTCTAGTTTGTCTCCTCAGAGGCAGCTGGGCAGCACACTGTGAAATCAAACTGCAGAGGCCTGAAGTTTGCTGCAATGAGATCATTTATCACGGTGGTGTATAGTAATGTTTAGAGGGCGATTTACTGAGCCAAGTAAGTCTCTGCTATAGTAGCCAAAGAGTTCCTAAATGAATGCATTTATAATGTTCTGTCTTTGGATAATCTTCAGCAGCTTCTAATAAACATTAACGTGTTGACAACATCACGGCCCACCTGAACTAGTTTATCTTTTTAGAAGACTTCAGCTGCAAAGTGACACAAGACAAAAGACAAAGACAAGTTTGCACAACATGCACAACATGTGTGAAGTGGGGGAACACTGGGAAGGTGCTGGCCATGCCATGCTTCCATCTCGTTCAGATCCAGATATTCTCCTGTCCAGTCTCAAACACATTACAGGAGATTGCTACGGGCCTCGATGAGGGCGTGTTGAATGCACCTCCTCAGGTGATCTGACAAAAACAGACTGTGGTGCAACAACTTGCTGTAAATCTACTGATGCTGACATCAGAAACAAACCACTAAACAGAAAAAGTTAAAGAGGAGCTGCTCCATGTCTTTGCTGTCCTAACCCTATCACCAGCTATCGTGAAAGTACGGACGTAATCATCCCCATCAAACTGTGACAGGTTCAGGAGATTTGTCTCCAGATAATTCCTCTCAAACCTCAGTACTAGACGAGGTCCAGACCTGACCCAGAGCATCTTTACTCCGCCTGACTCCAGCTCCAGGTAGATCTGACTACAGGATGAATCTGAAACACTAGGAGGGGACCTGGGGGGACTCAATGACCGCCCTGTTGGTCCTGGGAGCTCCAGACAGTCACACATTCTCCTCCACATCTGAGGAAACATCTTCACTGTACAGACCTGACCCCCTGAGCCACAGGTGTTAAACCTACAGCCCTTGGGCCATATGACACATCCTCATATTGTTTAATGAATCTTTCTTTTATTAAACGTGTTAATCAAACGTCACTGACCTCATCCACATTCTCAAAGGCGTTGATGACATCGTAAGGCAGACAGGACAGCAGGTCGATGACGAACCAGGTCTTAACGTAGTTCATGCGGATGAGTTTTGGGTCGGAGATGACCTCTCCAGCCGGACCGACAAAGGTGGTGTGGAAGTTGAGGACAATGTCGACGAGGAAGATGACATCCACAATGCTGTCCACCACCAACCAGGTCACATTGTTCTGCTTTGTCTTGAACGAGACGTTGTAGGGCACCATGATGGCCGTGTAGAAGGTGAGGATGAGGATGACCCAGTCCCACGTGGTCTTGAAGAGGCAGTAGTGCAGAATGATGTGTGGGGGCGTCTTCGGGGTTTCCTGTTTGTACTGAGGCAAGATTTCTGAGCCCAGCTGGAGAACCTGAGGCACGACAAACAGAGTTAGACCGTGGGTTGGTCCGAGCCAACATGACATGATGGGACTAGTTCATGCAGAAGACACTAAGGTCACTTTAAGGGAGCTCAGAAAACAGATTTTCAAGAAAACGTTCCAGGATAGAGTTAAGGTTAGGGCATGGGCTTAGAGTTAGGGCTTAGGGTTAGGAGTTAGGGGTTAGGGTTAGGGGTTAGGGTTAGTTGGCTATATAGGGTTAGGGGTTAGACTTAGGGGTTAGGAGTTATGAATAAGGAGTTAGGGCTTAGGGTTAGGAGTAAGAAAGTTTATTTATTTATTTAGATCTTGAACTGTCAAATTTCATAAGCAATAGAACAAATAAAAGTCTTTCCATTTTATAAACAACACTAATCATTTATTGATTCAATAAACACCAGGTTGGAGCTTTAACAGAGAATGATGAGACTGATACTGAGGAGAACATCTCCTCAAAGACTCAGGTTTCTCTACATAGAGCAGCTATACTGCTCTTAGTCTGTCCACCCTCAGGTTACACAGTAAATTTGATCATCCTCTAAACTCTAGACCGGTAAATATCAGATGTGTTCTCTAGACATGTTAAAGACACAGAGACATCCAGCGTCCATCACCCCTAAAGTCAACGACTGCTTTTAAACTGTCAAACGGATTCTAAGTAGATCACCAGTCACCAGTAAACTACCTGCAGTAAAGATGCACATAGACATAGACCCAATAGACATTACATCAGAGAAGCAGGTCCTGACTGGGTTTAGATGGATTGTCTCACCTCGTGTTAGGATTCACTCAGCTCTGATCTACAGAGAACGTCAGGGTTTCTAATTATTAATGTTTATCTGGAGAGAAAAGCTGCACCATACATACTGAATGTCCACTCTCAGTCTTTGGTTCATTTCATTTATCAGCCTCTTACAACACAGTCTTATCACATCTACTCAGAAAGTTTCTCCCTCTGGTTGGAATCTCCTCTAGAACTGAAGACTTGGATGAAATGTCTTCAAAAGTCGTCTTTTTTTCCTACTGAAAACCTTAACTGCCCATTGTTCACGAAGAACTGAAGAAGACCTAAGGCAGGTCCAGCTGAAGCTTCATGGAAATCAAGCGTTGACCACTTAAAAGATCAAAACTGGACTTTTATCGATCCAGTAACTACTAATAATCATATCTGGATATGTTAACATGCCACATACTGTGTTACTGCTCCTACCAGCCCATGTGAACACACAAAGAACAGGATGTCAGATGAACTCTCAGCTTGGCTTCACTTCAAATCAATTTAAAGAGGATCAATAAAGCACCTCTTATTCCATGATAGAATAAAAACATCAATACTCATCAGAGTCTTCCCGTAGCCTCCTCCCGATGCTGGAGCACATCATCTGTTATAAGATCTAAAACTAACACAAAGCTTTTCAGTGTGAGAGGATCTGCTGCTGGCGTTTAAAGCTGCATCTATTAATTCTACTTAGTTCAGTTCAGCTCAGTTAAACTGGCAATGTGTATTTCAGTGTTTTTTTTTTCTACCAGCCATTGACAATAAAACTTCTTATTCTTTATCCTTCATGTCAGAATCCATCAAGCACACTGTAACAAACCCACATTAGATTAACACTAGATATGAGTGCTAGGCTTATACTAGATCAACACTGAAAATAAAAAGGAATCTACGTTTGTTTTGAGACAATTTCAATAAAGTTTATTTAAAAGAAGATGACTGCACTCTGAGCTGCAGAGGACTCAGTAAATACAATAAATACAATATGTCTCTACCAGATCTGATCCCACCCGGTGAATACTGACTGAGCACAGGTTGATCCAAGCCCATCGGATTTTTTATGTAAATAGATGATATTTGCTCCCCAGGTGATTTATAAAGGTCTTTCTTATCTTAGTTGTATTCTTCCAGATCATTTGTGCACTGAGCACCTGAATTAAGTGCAATAAAGTTTGAAATCAGTCTGCTGTAGGCTGATATGTTAGACAGTGGAACAGCTGTGCAATGCATTAAGAAAACCAAATGACTGCCTCCAAGCTATTCATTTAATTTTACAGCATAGCAGTAGAGCCGTCCTCATGGTGCAAAACAAATAACAACTAAAAATATATACAGCATATATATACGCCATATACATACAGTATATAAATATATACAGCATATATATATATAACTTGAACATTCACATGTCACAACAAATATTAAACCACTGTCCTTAGACCACCATCACCATTGTAATAGTTCTGTAAAGTGTGTCCAGACATCAAATGTGCAATAAACACTGATCTGATCTGATCATTAACGTCTTGTCAACCATCACTGATCCAGACATCTGTTATCTCTGCAGGACTTCACGTCCGACCCATAGACGAGGATAAAAAGCCATCTTACTTCGGCCAGTCGTGAATGTTTGTGTACGTTCTCTCCTTTATGGACGGCTGGAGCCAGCTGCTGAAGAACTCCTCGACTGCTGGTTAACGCACGAGTCAGACGGGCAAATTTACCCCACCCTGCCAACGAGACAGAATCACATCAACACACTTAAAGCACAGGTCACAAAGAACAAGAAGCTCAGGTCTGCTCCACATCCTTCAGACTCCAGACTTCAAAGCAACTACCACCAGCCTCCATCTGCCCAGGGATTCTACCATCTATGACCATCGCTCATGTTTTATTTCTTTTCTTATAATTAAACCGTTCAATCGTGGCTGTGTGTGTCTGCATCTGGCTTCAGAAACCTAACAAGACACCAGTAAATAAAGAAGTAATGAACATTTAACCAAATGAACAGGCGACCTGAAGGTGAGGAGCATGTACTCCAGGTTAAACCCTTTATTAACTGAGACTAAGACATGAAGACATGGTTCTGTTAATGACTTCATGTACAATCTGCAGCAACGTGTCACATCGTTTAATTCTACTTAAAGCTCTGGGTCACTGTGTTAAATCAGGGGTCTGAAAAAAAGATTTTAACTGAAAGTGAAATGTTGATTTCAGTAGATGATGTGTCTGAATAAAGGGCAGAGGAAGACCTGAGACTCATAAATAATGTGTAATCTCTGGTATCAGAGGGTGAAGGTGAATTGGTTTTAGTCTAATTGTTAAAACGTTTTATATTAATAATGGTGTTCCTCAGGGAAGAATTCTGGGCCCCTAATCTTTGCTCCCTCTGGGCCAAATGATAAACCATTAGGAGGTTTTATCTTTGTTGATTAATCCTGTATTAATTTCCCTAATAAATGAATCAGTCTGGAGCTTGAAATAGTCCTTGTGTCTTTTTTTGAATGAACATTTACTAAGAGTATATGAGCAGAAAACAGAGATTCTAGGTGTGGGACTAAAACGGTGACACACCAGATCTGGTTCTAGCTTGGAGGTTTTTCTGTTCCTGTATTAGAACCAAGAGGAACGGGACCCACCTTTGGAAGAGTCGTCCTCGATGGGCTGCTTGAAGGCCGTGATGTCGCTGAAGGTGCAGAGAAACAGGACGACTTTATCCTGCTCGTTCCTGATGGGAGCGATTTTTACAAAGAACCAAACTGGCATCCCTGCAGCACAAAGAGAAAATGTTCCCAACATTATATAATCTGTCACGATAGCATGTGAACAGGACTCAGAACATATGATTCAAATACGTTTTATTTGGGGTTTTGGGTGTAAATGATGAACTGGTCCTAGTAAAAAACACCTGATCACCACAAACTGGAGATGACCACAGTTAGAAACGACTGAAGGAACATCGAGGAGAGTTTATCACGATATTTACTTTAGTAAAAAATAAAACAAAGGAGTTGGTGGAGACTAAACCTGAGCTCAAAGAGAGTGAATAACTGAGTGGTTAGAGAAGCAGATAGTTAATGAAACACCTTTATTTACAGCATGTTTGTTTGCTCATGACTCTTCGTGTGATGAATGGATTGAAACAATGATCTTGACTCTAAACACATGTTTCTACATAACACAGAACAGCCCAGCGTGGTAAGAAAAAAAAATCAACAAGTGTGACTATTACAACCCAACACACCCACAGACACACAAAGATATCATGACATGAAAAGCCCTGAGTCCAGAAACACCCCCCCGCCCCTCCTCCAAAAAAAACACATGTCAAGTCCAGTTTGTGTTATCCACGACGTCCCACGCGTTCCCCTTACGGAGCTTCACAGTGTGCACAGCACATGACGCCTCAGTTACAAGACAACACACCTGGAGAAGGACAGGACAACAACGAGGACAAAGACACGGAGAGTAGGACCCTGCAGGGATTTCCTGATGTCACGTGATATCCCACAACCACAGGAACAGAAAACACACACAACAAAAGCCAAAACAGTATGACCACCCCGGCTCCGCTGGGCCACGGACAAACAGGAGGAAGTAAAACCAGCCAGCAGCAGTGAGCTCCTACTGACCCAACACTTCATCAGACAGGGACACAGACGTCTCACTGGCTGCTGTCCCTGTGCTTCTACACTCTTTTATGTCTTTTATTGCTTTCTTTCATATTTTTATTCTTGTGTGTTTTTATTATACTCTTTGAATGGTACTAAAAGAGAACTGTACCTTATAATGTCATTGTACTTGTTGCAGTAAAGACATTCTGTTCTATTCAGTATATTCAGTATATGAGGCAGGTGGTTTGAAATCAGCTACAGATTTAATCTAAACCCTAATGATGTCTGAGATAAAGCAGAGAAGCTAAACTAAATGTGTGAGGCTGCTGATTCAGAGCTCCATGGGTCCACATTTAAAAAGCTCAGGAAGCTGAAGGGCCACCAACTGTCCCTGAGTGTCCCAGATTGGGACGTTAACTGGGTCTCAAGGTCTTGGTTTCCTTGCCTTTCTGGGTTATTGAAGATTCAGGTCACATGACACATGCAGCACTGTGAAGTACTCACGGTTTTTCTTGTACATCAGAATCTCAAAGGAGCCCATCTCGTAGTTCTCAAAGGTCTGCCGGACCTTCTCCGTCATGTCCTTGTCTGTCAGCTCTCCGTACATGAAGCTGCAGGAAACACAGCGTCACCACTGAGACGGCATCTCTCATTAATGCAGCAGCTGTGCAGCACGAGCGTGTCGTACCTGCAGGTGCTGCTCTTCTGCATGACCTCAGCTCGGTGGTAACCGGACAGCTTGCAGAAGCCGTCGTTGCTGTAGACGATCGGCCAGTCCACGATCTGAGCGTTCCCCAGGACAAAGTTGGTGTCTGTCCACAGAAACCAGGACGTTAGAGTCAAACGTTCACACGACATTAAACCAGGTGTTTGTAGCTTCATCACAGCTTCACGGAAACCAACCAAACCCAACGCGCGTTCTATCATCTGGAGTTTGTTTCATCTGGTTCCCAGCGGCTGATGAATGAACGTTAATATAAAAACTAACCCGATTTAACACATAGTTTATCTTTTTCTGCCTGACTCACTCGCCTCTATCAGCAGTGGAGATGCAGGGAAGCCTTGTAGTGATATAAAGGGAACAGCATTTCACATTCAGGGAACACGATGTATTCAGAAACGTCAGAAACTGAAACAGCTGCGGTCGGTTTATTTGGACCGCTGTCGTCCTTGTTGCTGATTCTGTTCTGACTTTGTTCTTTGACACTTTGGATTCAGACTTCAGCTGCTGGAGCATCTGGACTCAGACCAGTCGATAAAAATCTAATTTCAGCTACGTTTCAGATGATATTTAAATGCAGTTTGATCCAGTTTTGGTTGAACAGGTTTGAAGATTGTAACCAGAAGAGATTTGGACTGAAGTCTAAACACAGAGTCACCTCAGCAGAAGAAGAGACTCTTATGGAGATGTAGGCGTTTCTCATCCACACCTCTTTAGTTTTCTGCCTCATCTTCATCTGCAGGGTTTTACACAGTTACAGCCACTTATCATGTCTTCTTCTTCTTCTGGTTTGTTGTCTGCAGGTACATTAGTGACACCTGATGTGGATCATGATGCTGCTCCATCGCGTCTGTTTTTCATCCAGTTTTTTACATTTAATGCTCAATGACGTGTCTCAATAATCTAAGAAATGTCCACCAGTGTTTTTAAATCTTCTGCATTACAGAGGAGTTTAAAGCCTGATTTCAAATACGTGGAGGATTTTAAAACGAAAAGATGTGAAAAGATTTTCACATCCTGATTTCATTAAGATCAATGTTCCCTATGTTTGGAAATCCAGAGCAACATTTCTCCACACTGTGTCCCTGCGCCAATAAACCTGAACATGGAAGCCTCTCACTAATGCCTGGATGGAGCTTTTACCTACCTCATGAAAACAGGATGGTATCACTCAGCTCTAACTGTGTCCTGTATAACAGTGACGTCATGTATCTCTTATGATGCTCATAGATACACACTCGTATATTCAGGTAAGATTTCCTGAATATTTCAAACACCTACATGCATTTTTCAAATGAAAGCCAGAGCTGCAGACCAGCAGAGAGCAGGCTGATGCACAATACATGACATGGACCAGGAGGAAGAAGTGAAACCAACCAAAGTGAGATGAGCTTTATCTTGAAGATCTGTGTGTTGTTGACTCGTAAAAGAGAAATACTGACTAACGTAGACACCAGTCCCAGTCCTAGCGTTAGCTCATCGCTGCTGCTCCTCACATGATTTAAGCTTCAAGTGAAACTACCAATAAACTGACATGATTCCAGTCGTTCAGAGACCGTGTCTCTGTTTTAATCCTCGTCCTTATACATGTCTGTTTCTAGATTTAGATTTAGATCTAAACGCCTAGAAAGTGTTTAATGAGTGAAAGGATTGTAGTCGTATCCAAACCTGAACAGTTGAATCCACTGAATATCTTTATTCATCTCTCCAGGTCGAGATAATGACTCCACGTAATTCACACTGTGGCTCCTTATTATTCCTGTGTGCGTTATATGATATGTTCTAATGTCTCTAGTGTCCGTGAAGGTTCTCAGTCACGCAGGTCATGGTTCATCCAAGAAGAGTTTAAAAAAAAGAAACTGGGCTTGTAGAGTTTGTATTTATTCTAAGGATGTTTGTGGATTTTCCGTCTCTAGTTTTATATGTTTGTTCATATAAGTTTTTGCTTACACTATTTTTATGTTATTTAACTCGATTTTACTTCAACGCCCTTTGGATAAACCATGACCTGGATCACAGACACACTTTTATTTTATTTCTCTGCTATTTTTACTTCATCTTTCTTTCTACTTGTGGTTCTCACATGTGTTTTCATGTGTAACTGAGCTACTGTGACCAAGCACTTTCCCTTGTGGATGATTGAAGCCTGAGTCTCAGTGTGTCTGTCTCTATCTATCTATCTATCTATCTATCTATCTATCTATCTATCTATCTATCTATCTATCTATCTATCTATCTATCTATCTATCTATCTATCTATCTGTCTGTCTGTCTGTCTGTCTGGAGCCAGTGTTTGGTTGGTTCGTTGTCACAGTGGAAAGAAACATGGAGGCTAAATATGGTTTGGTTTGGTTTGAGGAAGAGTAGAAGAGGATCGTCTCGCTCTATGGAGGCAGAGCGTTGTAATTCTACCCAGTTTACACACCAGGTTACATCACACACAAGTAGAAAGCTCACAGATGTTGATCCACAGGATAACCCTGGATGAGGGAGATGCACCAACACACTAGTTTATAAACTATCGATCAAACCAGAGAAGAAGAAGAAGAAGAAGTCACTTGAGTTTGTAATGACAAAAAATAAATAAATAAATAAATAAAGCAGAGGGCTGAAGTGATGTGGATAAGGAAGAGCTTAGCATGGGTGATATTAAATGTTGTTAAAGTTGATCGTTCCTCAGTTACCAGGAGGGTAAACTAATAAAACCAACCCTGTACATCCTACACAGAGTCTTTAAACTGGAGAAAGAAGAAAGAAGGATGGAGGTGTAGTCAGGTGAGACAGAAATCCACCGGTTACACAACAACAAGTATCATAGAAACACTCTCTGATGGGAACTGACTAAACCTGCGTATACACTGTGTGCACAGTTACAGGAGGAGAACAAACCTGAAGATTTAACTCAGATCATCTCTGTGAGACGATTAAAGGGAGAACACATGAAGCCTCTCAGGGTTTAGACGAGGACGCGTCTATGTGTCGTTACTCTTTCATTTAACGTCTTTACTGAAAGTCTGCCAAATCATTACGCACACCTTGATGCAGTGATCAGCTGATTGAATGTGTAACCTCATAACTGAGCACACGGTGGATATGACAGTGAACATGACAGAGGTGCAGGGACGGGTGAGGAAACATGTACACGACACAAAGTGGAAGCTCTGGTCTGTACCTGTCTGCCTACGAGACAAAGTCCAAACTGAAAAGTCGAAAAAGAAAATCGAGTTAAAGGAGAAGAAACAGATGAAGCAGTGAGAAAAGAACTGAAACCAAAATGTGATTCATTCATTCAGCAGCTGGATTATTTACTGTTGTCGCTTTAATCATATTTATCTGATGACTCAGTTTAAAATACAGACTAAATATAAAAAAGCTCTTTTCCTCCATCACTACCCGTCACAGTGTGATTAGTATTAGGTGTGTTGTGGTTTTGAAACAGCTGGAGATCACAAATTATTTCTACTAGTTTTCATTCATAATTAAAGCATCAGTGTTGGCTGAGCCTGTGAACAAAGGATGAGAAAGAAACTTAGAAACTCAATACACTAAATTTATACATGTAATATGACAACAAGTAGAAAATAAAAATAAACGTTAAATATGGAAACGATAGATAGATAGATAGATAGATAGATAGATAGATAGATAGATAGATAGATAGATAGATAGATAGATAGATAGATAGATAGATCAGAACCTCCAGCTGGTTCCCTCCGGTAAACCTGAGGACCTACAGCCTGTCTACAACTGTAGCGCATCCTAGTTGGACCGGGACCTACCGGGACCTACTGTTGGGCACAACCAGACCGAACCAGGGACCGGGGCACGTCCCACCGTTGGACCGAATGCCACCGTGATCGGGATGTATTATAGGACCGGGACTGTCGTTGGTTGGACCGGAACCCACAGGAACCGGGACTACCGCTGTACCGAATCCTACCGGGGACCGGGACCGGGAACTGGACTACCTTTGATTGGACGCGAACATATCGGGACCGGGACATACCGTTGTACCGGATCCTACCGGGGACCGGGAACCGGGACTACCTTTGATTGGACGCGAACATATCGGGACCGGGACATACCGTTGTACCGGATCCTACCGGGACCGGGACTTACCGTTGGACCTGCGGACGATGTTCTCCAGGAAGGTGTTCTGAGGGGCCACGAGCCCCCGCCGTCCTCCCGCCATCCTGCCGCCGTCCTCGTGCAGTCCTCCCGCAGCGCGAGGCAGAGGATGAGGAGGAGGCAGCACGAGCTCCGCGTGCTCTCTCTCTCTCTCTCTCTGTCACCTCATTGGCTGATGGAGGCAGCACAAGACCAGGTGGGGGTGGAGGGATAGATAGATAGATAGATAGATAGATAGATAGATAGATAGATAGATAGATAGATAGATAGATAGATAGATAGATAGATAGATAGATAGATAGATAGATAGATAGATAGATAGATTACCTTAGTGACAGTGAACTCATCACGCCTCACGAACCTGTGAATTAGTGGTTAGAGAAGCAGCTTCAGCAGGTGTCTGAGGTCATGGGTTCGACTCCCTGACCCCCCCCCCCCCCCCCCCCACCACACACACACACACACACACACACACATATAAGGATGATGTTGATGTTATTGAAGCGTCCAGTCGTGACCTTAGATGACTTTCAGGAAACACTGAAGCTGCTCCTTCATTAACAACCAAACAACGATGAGCAGATTAAACAAAGGCCTCCGATCAACACAACAGGTGTTTGTCTGGAATTACAATGACACATCAAAACCTCATGCACAACATGTTTTATTGAAACACTCGTGTTGAGAGTAATGGACTTTCTGACTCCGGGTCCTCAGGTTCAACCACCCACTACAATAATACTGGTGGAGGTTACATTTACAGAAAACAGCTCATCTTCATGAAATAAATGGAGGTGTTTAAATAAATCCTCTCTGCAAACCAGACCTGGGTGGACTCTAGAGTTTGAAGGGTTCTCTCCTTTATTAACAAAAGATATCAGCTAATTAAAGCTGGTGTAAATAAAGATCATTTGATTTGCATTAATATGATTCAGTTTGTTTCACAGACAGAAGAGGTTAATATGTTTATACATACAGACAGTATGTTCCACTGTGTATTTATTACTTTGAAGGTGTCGGATGGTTGTTGTCTGTTTCCCTCTGCTGGACATAAAGAGTCAGTGCAGGAGTCACTGATAAACAACTACAATAAGAAGCGACGTCCTCATCAATTATCAGAATATGAAGCAACAGTGTGAGAATATTAAATATGAGATGAACCTGTGACATGTGCTCTTCTAGATCTATGTTGTTTACGTGTTGATTTAACTGTAATATTTATACGTTCCAGATAGAAAATGCTTCGTCTTTTGTTTATTTGTGAAAACAGATGATTTATTATTTATTGCGTTGCTCCTGAAACGCTGTCGTCATATAATTTTATCTTATTTTATTTGTATTTTAATTTATCAGTTTGTGTCGGCGGAAGGATTCGCTGCCACCCGGAGTCGAACCGCGGCTCCACGGTGCGTAAAAAGCCTTCCGCCGCGCTGGTTAGATCCCTCTGCGTTAGAGCGGCGGAGTCTCTGCCAGTGTTAACGTTTTACATATTAAACTACACTAAAATTAAAGGTCACTCCTCCGCTGATGTCCGCTGATATCCGTGCTTTGCTGGGCCGAGCCGAGCCGTGCGTACAGGCGGCGGGGCTGCAGAGAACAACGCTGCAGCGACACGCGCCGAGCGGCGGAGACCGAGCGAACAGCAGCGGAAAAAGCGACCAGCCGCCGCTGACATTTTATATCCGACAAAAGCCGCTGAAAACCGTGTAATACAGCTCGAAGATGCCGGGGATGATGGATAAAGGCTCGGAGTATTTAGGGAAAGGTCGCTCCAATGGCACCAAGAGTCCGTCCAACGCGTCTAATGGACATTTTTCAGACGAAAGCGGCAGCGACGACGAACACGGCGAGTATAGCCTCGAACAGCCCCGACGTCCTGCGGCTCCCGAGCCTCAGAAATGGAAATAAAACTTGTTTGTTGCTGGTGTTTTTGCAGATGTGGGGATGCGCGTTGGAGCCGATTATCAGGCCAACATTCCCGAGTTTGACCCCGGTGAGGTTTGCGTGGTTTGTGCCGGGGGGGACGGACGGTGGTAGCCTCGGTGCCTCATGGAGAGTAACTGTGGTTCATATGAAGATTAAGATCAGGATTAAGAGGGAAAAAACGTCCCGTTATGGGGAGTTTACAACAGCATCCAAAAATATCAAGAATAAAAAGTGTAGGGCATAAAATAAAATAGAATAAAAAGACACAGGCACTGGCATCATTTCTACTAAAAGTCCAACGGACGACACGGGCTTTAATCCACAGATGATCGTTAGATATTACACAGATGGACCAGGTGTAAGTGGGTTATAAAGAGCTCCTGGTCCTGACACCAGTGTTTAAACACGCCGCACTAGGTTTATTCTGAGCTGATAACAGACCGATAGGAGCCGATACCTCCACTTCTCCCTCACAGCTTGTGACTGACTCCATTTACTTCACTGTTTTCTCTCCATCTGCTTCAGCCGCACCGTTAATCTGAGCGAGGCGTTAAAATAAGCAACAGGCAGTCATCCAGTCATCCAGTCACCCAACTCTTATTTTCTCCATTTATCCATTAACCGTAAAAAGTCTCATAGTTGAGAATGAAAACTTCTGGACCGAGTTGATGACTTCTGTCCAAAAAACCGATAAAATATATTTAAAGATGGACAGAAAATATCAGTCAGTCTCTGAGTATATTTTTATTTTCTTAAATATGTTTTACTATGTTAGAATTCTTGAGCATAAATACACATAGAAATATAGAATAAATATTCTTCAGTGTATATTTTTATTACTATTAAAAAGTTGTTATTGGTCCAAATCTGTTTATTTTTTTTCAGATAATTTTTATAAAACCGTTTTATTGTCATTGGACCAGTGATCAACAGCTTTAAAACCGTATCAAACTGTAACATGTGAACGCAGCATCTTAAATAAGCTGCCACACGTTAAATTGGAATAACTCCTCATTTTATTCATATTCATACTCATTAGTTTGTTTGGAAGAGACTCGTCAATGAAGCTTTGAGGAAATTTATCAGGAACAAATCACACGATTATGAGAAGAGCTAAAAATATTCTGTTCTAACTGGACATGTGTTATTTTAGGAACCACTTTAAAGATAAAGTAACACACAGAACCTGCTACATACAAATAATGTCTGCGCTTCATGTCGACCTTTTATTTTATTTTTATTTTATTTTATTTTATTTTATTTATAAGAGCAGACACCAGTGTGATGCCTGCAGGCTGCTGCTACATAAAATATATAAATGGATGAAATGGAATAAAGTAGAATCCACTGTGAATAAAGCAGCTGATAATTAAAAGTTAGTTTGTGCGTTACAACACGTTTTATCAGTTTATCTGGAACGACCTGAAATATTCTAAAAAAAAAAAAGGACGATGGGTCATTTTATGGATCAGGTCAAACATAAAAAAAACAAATTCAGGAGAACCTCAGCTGCTATTTTCTGGGTTTAGAACGCAGGCGTCAAACATGCGGTCCGTGGGCCAACAGAGGTCCGGGTCTGAACAGGTCCATGGTCCCAGGAATTTACAGAGTAAAAAGAATCACGTAGAATAAAATAACTTTTATCTCTGATTCATCCTCTGGTTCAGAGACACAACACTGAGACCAGGACCAGACAGAACCAGGACCAGACCCAGAACTAGATCCAGGACTAAACAGACCAGGACCAGATAGAACCAGAACCAGACCCAGAACTAGATCCAGGACTAAACAGACCAGGACCAGATAGAACCAGAACTAGAACCAGGACTAGGCCCAGGACTAGACCCAGAACTAGAACCAGGACCTTAACTAGGACTAGACCCAGAACTAGGCCCAGAACTAGGCCCAGGACTAGGCCCAGGACTAGGCCCAGGACTAGACCCAGGACTAGACCCAGGACTAAACAGATCAGGACCAGACAGACCAGAAACAGAACCAGGACTAGGCCCAGGACTAGGCCCAGGACTAGGCCCAGGACTAGGCCCAGGACTAGGCCCAGGACTAGGCCCAGGACTAACCATGAGTCAGACCTGAGTCCAGATCACTCTGATATTTTATGAAATCTGAACATTCTCTAATCTCCTTCTTCTTCTTTGCTCTAAATCAAATGTTAAAAGTCTGGAGTTGATGTTATTTCCAGGTTATTATTGTGTTGTGTTACTGGTCTGGTGCCTTGAGATCAAACTGGTCTGAATGTAGCCCCCCTCCCAGGTCTAGAACCTCTCATCAGTACAAGTATGAACTGACTGCAGCTCAATAAAAGTGTTTGTGTTTGTCCAGGTTCCACCAAGTACTCGGATAAAGACAGTGGAGGGATGCTGGTCTGGTCTCCGTATCACACCATCGTCGACTCCAAACGTGAGTTCACTCAGACCGCCCTGGTCTCACCTGGTCTCACCTGGTCTCAGGTGGTCTCACCTGGTCTCACCTGGTCTCATCTGGTCTCAGGTGGTCTCATCTGGTCTCATCTGGTCTCAGGTGGTCTCAGGTGGTCTCATCTGGTCTCAGGTGGTCTCACCTGGTCTCAGGTGGTCCGGGGCAGAGGTCAATAAATAATACCAGTAGAGGTCCACTGGAGACAGCAGCTGTTTAATGTCCACTAACCTGGTCCATGGTTTGTCTCCACAGTGGACGAGTACATCGCCATCGCTAAAGAGAAACATGGGTACAACGTGGAGCAGGTGGGTTTTACTGCAGTATTTACTGGGTGTACTTTGTTCGGTACTGATACCGCTGCGTTTACCAGTCTTCAGTGGATATTTGTGGCTGTCTCCAGGCGCTGGGGATGCTCTTCTGGCACAAACACAACATTGAGAAGTCTCTGGCCGACCTCCCCAACTTCACCCCGTTCCCAGACGAGTGGACGGTGGAGGACAAGGTTCTGTTTGAACAGGCCTTCAGCTTCCACGGCAAGAGCTTCCACCGCATCCAGCAGATGGTAACCACGGCAACCACTAACCACAACAAACACCACGGCAACCACCACGGCAACAACATCCTCCACAGCAACCGCCACTAACAACCACAATAACGTCATTATTTATCATTATATCACTAATTAAAAAAGTACTTCAGTAAAGTACTTTAACTGAAGTACTTTTGCTGAAGTATTTTTACTGAAGTACTTTTGCTGAAGTACTTTTGCTGAAGTGCTTTTGCTGAAGTATTTTTACTGAAGTATTTTTGCTGAAGTACTTTTACTGAAGTACCTTTGCTGAAGTACTGCTGTGGGTCCCTGAAGTACCCGTGGATCTGTTTCCTGCTCAGCTGGGATTCGTCTTCTGTTCAATCTTCATCATCTACGTTAGATGATTAAAGACACAGTTCATGTGGAGGTTTGTGGTAAAGGACCAGTATCAGAGTACTAGTATCAGAGTACTGGTATCAGAGTACTAGTATCAGAGTACTAGTATCAGAGTACTGGGACGTGTCCTCATCTAAAGACTCCTGCACATTTCCCTTCACAACAGCAGGAGACTAATTCAGCGTGGAAACCAGAGGAGGAGGTTCACAGAGCTGATCTCACCTCTGTGATGAAGCAGACTTGTCTAGACCTCAGTACTGATACTCCTGCCTCTGATAATTTATGTGCCTCCATCCTTGTTTATGTCTTTCTGTGTCTGTGTCTTTATTCAGTTGCCGGACAAGTCCATCTCCAGTCTGGTGAAATACTACTACTCCTGGAAGAAGACTCGCTCCAGAACCAGTCTGATGGACCGGCAGGCTCGTAAACTGGCCAACAGGAGCAACCAGGACGACAGGTACAGACGACTGACGGCTGAGGTTCGATCACAGACGCGTCATCTAAAGGATAGAACAGATAAATACGTCTGCAGAACATTAACCAGCAAACACGTGTACAGTCCTCAGATATCTAGACCTGAAGTTCTTGTAAATCACTGTTAACCTCCTGGATAGAGCTCACACAGATGCTGGTTTACTGCAGACAGACTCTTCAATTTAAAGTCTTTTTATGAGCGAATCGTCAGGGAAGGATCTACTGTACATCTGCCTAATGATGACATATAATTAACATCAGCTGTCACGGGGAGAGAGCAGACAGAAGAAGTTTGATGGATCAGTGTTTCTTGGTCACAACCCTGGAGTTGTCTTGAGTTGGTTGTAATTGTTCTGTCGTCCTCATTCATTCCAGATCACGTTTCTTTCTCTAGTTGAATTGTGGCTTGTTGTTGCTCTAGTGATGAGGAGATGGAGGAAGCTAATCCCATCGAAGCCAACGACAGCGACTACGACCCCAACAAGGAAACCAAGAAAGAGGTAACGTGAACACAACGCCGTCACGCTAACAGAGCTTACTGAGCTAACAGAGCTAACCGAGCCAATTGAGCTAACAGAGCTGACAAAGCCAACTGAGATAACTTTACTAACTGAGCTAACTGAGCCAACTGAGCTAACGGAGCTAACAGAACTAACAGAGCTAACTGAGCTGACAGAGCTAACAGAGCTGACAGAGCTAACAGAGCTAACTGAGCCAACTGAGCTGACAGAGCTAACTGAGCCAACTGAGCTAACAGAGCTAACAAAGCCAACTGAGCTGACAGAGCTAACAGAGCTAACTGAGCTAACAGAGCTAACAGAGTTAAATGAGCTAACTGAGCCCAGGCCTGTCTGATACACAGCATATTTATGAATGTGGGAAGCAGATGGTCTGAAGAGAAGAGGCTGCAGTAAACATGACTGTTTGTGTCTGATATCTGATGTTTACGTCTGTCTCCTCCAGATAAAGATCAGACTTTACGTCATGCATTAGCATTTTATTGGTGAACGAGTTCCTCTTCTTCAGTTAATTACTTCATCTAGAAAAAGACAAGTCTTGAGATGTAAAAGAGAACAATGACTGACCTTCATCTGAGAACGGATCCACCCGTTTATTAAACTTTAAATTATAAATTATTCAGCAGGAAAAGTGATGTTTAATTTAATTATTAAATCAGCTCCATGAAGCTTCGACACGACAGAGTTATGAAGTAAACTTTGTAAAACTAAATCTGTAGCCGGGTTGCCATGGTTATTAATCAATAACTCAGAGTTAAATCACTAAATGAATTTAAAATTAAACATCTGTCATTGTTCTGGAGCTGCATGCACATATGAGGACGTTTAGAAAGAAGAAAATAAATGGGACAGAGCAGTGGAGGCTGGTGGTGGAATCTGGTGCGTGGGCTAACAAATGCATTATACCAATTAAATAGTTAATCGTTTGGCCGATGTGATCCCAGTCTCTTAACTAATCCAGTAATTTACCTTCATATCTGAACTTCTCCTGGCTCCTCCCACTCTGACATCAGCAGCTCATTAGACCAATGAGACTGGATATAGCCCAAATGATCAGTGAATGAAGGGGGCGTGACATGACACCTGTCACCACTTACAAGAATTAAATGAATGAAGGCTGACCGGGGGGGGGGGCTATTTAGAGATATTCTAGGTCTTTGTTTTGACTTTTTGGTGCTGTTGCTGCCCTTGGTTTCACCTAAACTTTAAACTGTTCAAATCTGTTGGAAGTTATTTAAAACCAATTTTCTCCTGAGTGTTGTGTTAGCTTGGGAGAGCTTAGCCCTGTTAGCCCAGTCATACCAGGCGTCCCTGGACAGAGAACACGCTGATGTTCATTTTAATGAAACATTTTAATTTAAAACATGAAGAGGGTCAGTTTAAATCTGAATAGTTTTTGTTCATGCAGCCAGTTCAGTTTGAACCAATCTGATCATTTACATTGATCCAGTGTTTCTTCATTCCTGCATTCATTCAGAACCAGGCAGAGCCGGTGGTGCTGGGCACTAAGGTGGCTTTGGGCCGGCGGGAGCATCAGACCCTGCAGCACCGGCACCACCAGCGCTCCCGCTGCCGACCCCCCAAAGGCATGTACCTGACCCAGGAGGACGTGGTGGCGGTGTCCTGCAGCGCCTCCGCCGCCAGCACCCTGCTCCGCCAGCTGGACATGGAGCTGGTGTCCCTCAAGAGACAGGTAGGACGCTTTCATTGTATTTTAAAGACAGCTGCTCCACGTCATCTCCGTTTGTTCCCAGGATCCGGCTCCTCTTACAGTCCTTGTTTGCTCTGAGCACCAAAACTCTTACATATGAAAACATCAATTGTCTGTTGAATGAAGCACTCAATCGCTCTTCCAGTCGTCTCTGAGGCTACATCAGATGTTGATGCTCAGAAATATTCACCAAACTGATCTGAAATCACAATAACAACCTTCTGATCATCATGTTTCAGTCAGGAACCACTAACAGACACATTTCTGTTGGTCGTTTAGTAAATTGAGCTCAGCATGGTTTGCGTTCTAGTCCCTTCTGTGGAGTCAGTGTAGTTGTTGGCTGCAGACACTTCTCTGAGACTCCTCCAATAGTAGAACCAACAGGGTTCTATGTTACACACATTGACACACAACGAGGCACAGGAAGCTCCACCAGTAAGAGCAGCATTCATTAGAACAAGAGCAAGAGAAACCCAACAACAGCAGGTAAAAGCCGTCACAAAATAACAGGCATGGAACAAAACAAAAATCAGACGGAATATAATAAAAATGCTGAAGAGAGAAAGTGACACAGTAACACAATAACAATGAAAACAGAATAAATAGTCAATAAATGAACAGACATCTCCACTGTGTAGGAGGATGTTTAGTGCTGATGCTGTTCTGTGGAGTTAAAGTTAGTTGCAACTGTTCTTCAGGCATCTGTGTTTGGTGGAAGGTCTCTGACGTCTCTGTCTGCTCTGCTTTGTGTTGTGTTGTTTTGTGTTGTGTTGTGTTGTGTTGTGTTGTGTTGTGTTGTGTTGTGTTGTGTTGTGTTGCGTTGCGTTGCGTTGTGTTGCGTTGTGTTGTTCAGGTCCAGAATGCCAAACAGATGAACAGTGGACTGAAACACATGTTGGAGTCTGGGATCAAAGAGTACATCCTTCCTGAGGTAGCGGCAGTTCTACGCCTTCACTGACTCATTTACTGTGGAAATAAATTGACTGTGGCTCTAACTGTGCTCTCTGATGATGTAGTGTAACCAGAAGGTGAACGCCCGCTGGACCACGGACGAACAACTCCTGGCTGTTCAAGGTGAACTCATTATTATCATTCAGAGGAACCATGAAAGCCACATCTGGTCCCTGTGAGGTGGTGGAGATCAGACTCAGAGCTAAACCAGAGTCCATGGTTCATCTCATCAGATCAAACAGACACTAAACAACTTTTTCTGTTTTCATAATCCAAGAGTTGACTGAACCTGTGTGGGATGTTTCCAGGTGTCCGGAAGTACGGGAAGGACTTCCAGGCCATCGCAGACGTCATCGGTAACAAGACGGTGGGACAGGTGAAGAACTTCTTTGTGAACTACCGGAGGCGGTTCAACCTGGAGGAGGTGCTGCAGGAGTGGGAGGCGGAGCAGGGAACCCGAGCTCCCAACGGAGACAGCGCCACCTCTGGAGAGGAGGGCAAGAACAGCTCCACCACTCCGTCGGGAAAAAGCACGGATGAAGAGGACGAAGAGGTGAGACGCCCAGATTTACAGACTCAGATCAGAACATGGAGTTGCATCGTTTAAACTGATTGTCTGACACATCTTTACTGCCTGTTCTAAGAGGCTGATAATAATAATCTAATAATGTTCCAGGAGAAATCACTGTAATGACACCGTATATAACATCTCAGAAGCCAGTAGAACTTTCCTGTGACGTAATAACCAGTAGTCCTCACTGGTCCCGTCCTCTCTGCAGGGTCAGGTGACCTCCTCGGGTGCTTCTCCTGCCGCCTCCTCGTCTTCTTCGGTTCAGGCTCCGGTGACGTCCAACGCCTCGTCGTCTCTCCACCAGCCCCCTCCCCTTCTGCGCCCCTCCCTCCCAGCCACGCCCTCTCTGCACCGCCAGCCCCCGCCCCTCCAACAACAGGCCCGGTTCCTGCAGCCCCGCCCCACCCTGCAGCAGCCGCCACCCCTCATCCGCCCCTCCAACCCCCTGCCCCCCCGCCTCAACCCACGTCCTCCAGCTCCCATGAGCCTCGGCGGTAACCCCGGAGTGTCGGGGCCAGGCTCCGTTCAGCAACCTTCCGGCCTGGGCGTCCACCAGCCGGACATGGCCTCGTCCTCGTCCCTTCACTAACCAGGGCCGGATTGAGACCACCTGCAAACATCTGCAGTGCTGCTGCCTTCAGTTCCTGTGGGAAATCCAACAGAATACATCACTACATTGCTACTGATAACATGGCCACTCCCACCACACGGGGACATAAATGTTACACCAGTCTTAATTTAATTCGAAGCATTCTTCTTCAGCAGTCTTTCCCACAGAACGTAAACGTAGCACACGCCTGGTTTTAAAGGTTTTATTTTATGGAGGAGGTTGGACTAGAACTCATTGTGATTATTAAATCTGAGCCTTTCCAGTTGTCGTCTGTTCCCAGCCAGTCGTGTGGTGCTCCACAGGGTTCAGTCCTGGGTCCCTTTCTTTTCTCCAACAGTTCCACATTTCAAGTGATGGAGTCACTCCTGGAGCCGTGTAGATAGCAGCGAGTCTATATATAGGCGAAGGAGGGGACTGTTTAGCAGGTATGTAGGTTATGAAGTTGCTAACAAGCTAACATTTGCCAATAGATTTGAGGTATTTTGACCTGATGGTGGCACCAGAAAAACGCCAAAGTTCTTTGAATCCTAACTTTATTTCGATCGATCCAGTGGATTGAGTTTGTGCTGGTTTCACTGTTTACAGCCGGGTTTATTCAGATAAATGAAAGGAAATGATCTCCGACAATGAAATGAGAACATTTGCATCATTTCCTTAGTTACTGGTTTCAATGACATTTTCATCTAGCGCCACCCTCAGGACAAAGTTGTAGCTGTAAATGAATGGTCAGAGTTGTGGCTGTGATTGAAAGCGCAGCCTCTTCTGTGTGAGCAACAGGCGCTGGTCAACCGTCAGTCTTGTGTTTAAAGTTTTCTTCTTGTGACTTTCTGTGTTCATGTCAACACATGTCATGCAGATCCAGACTCACTAGATGTAGATCTACTCTTCTCTTGGTCCAAACGTTGGTGTACGTGGGTCTGCTCATGGTCAGAGGAGAAGAAACCACCAGGTCTAAACTTCCATGCTTTCCTACAGGGACAGAAACGAAAGACTGCAGTGTTGTGTACAGTTTGGTATCTTTTTGAGTTTGTGAGTCAGCTGTCAGTAGTTTAACTAACTCCGATGTACATTTAGATGACTTGATTCTTTTTTGTTTTTAGAAACACTCTTTTTTATTTCAGTTTGAAACGCCTCCATCAGCCAAACGAAGGTGGTCCTCACAGCCTCCGCCTGTCCGTCTGTCTCTGGATTATTTATTCTTCTTCTTCCTGGTGCTACCAGTCTGGACTCGGTGTAAAAATTAAAAATCATTGAGGAAGTGCTCTTATTTCTCTGCGTCGTTGTAACTGGAATCCTACAGAGTCCTTTGAGTTTGTAAAATATTGATGTTGGGATGAAGCTGCTTCTTCAACGTCTCAGTCGTTCTCATTAAAAACTACATTTCTACCGTGAGCGTCTTTGTCCTGTTTCAGCCACACAGACTTTAATTTGGACCTGGTCAGTAACAGTATCAGATCATTACAAAGGTATCAGCCCTTACACCTGGCTGATGTGTAATATTGGCTCATTTTACTGAATAAACTAATATTTCCATTGTGTGTGGGTTCTCTTCTTCATCTACTTTGAATCTGTCTGGATTCATTTTTATGGAGGACGTAAAACCTTTGAGGCGTCTCTGTGTTTGTTTTAATGACACTGCAGCTTAAATTTATTTATTTGACTGCAGAAAACCCCCTGGTAAGGTTCGTTAAGGAGGTGATGGGGTGGATGGAGGGGACATATATTACACTTCCTTTGAAAATGAATATTAAGAGAAATATTAAAAGTTGAATGCGTTTGAATGAATTAGAAATAATTGTATTTTATGGAAGCCAGGGAGGAAATGTACCTATTATTATTAGTTATTTATCTATTATTGAGTGAGGCTTTGGGGGAGTCCTCCTCGTCCATCAGGTGACGGTTCATCTCATTCTCTGACTCGTTGAGTCACTTCCTGAACTTTCTGGTTTCCTCTTGTTCTTGTGCTGCCGATGTTCTGCTGATCTGAGCCTGATCGATACTGATCAGGAGGATCCATCCTGAGGGCCACACATTTCCTTCTCGGGGACCTGGACCAGATTTCCGTATCTGAGGTAAGAAAATCCACCGGGACCGTCTGAAGAGAGACGGTGACGGGAGAAAGTGAAAGTAAACCCGGCCCGGGTCTCAGCGGCGGGATCGAGGCTTGGAGGTTTAAATCATTCGGTCAGAGAGCAGTAAAGGTCCGGGAGGTGATCAGGGTAGACTCGGTTTAGTGATTTAATGATTTAATGCAGTCGGGGCTGCCTCCAGAGGTCCTAGAACCCTCTGACATGAGGACAGGTCGCAGCGGGGATTCCCCAGGAGTCCGTGAATCTACCACCAGGAGAAACTCTGCAAAGTTTTTCACCAAACTTCACCATAAACTTCACCATATACTTCACCATATATTTCACCACACTTCCCCAGAGCTTCATTCTGATCAGAGTTACAGACACGTCCAGGTTTTTAACTGCATGTGAGCCACGGTAGCACATGGGTCCACCCTCATTTTATTCCCGGAGGTTGGTTTCAATCAGTCGTTTCACAGCAGGAGGAAGACTCTCCACAGTCTTCATCTTTAGTCGAGATTAGAAGCTGAAATAAATTTGGAATAAAGCTTCTGATCGGACCAAGAGGCTTCAGGGAGATTCCCGTTGTGTTCTGAGAGGCAGACCCCCTCTCCTCTCCCCATCTCCACCTGCAGCAGAGTTCACAATAACGATGAGTGAAATAAATATAGAGACAAGTTAGAGATTGAATCCAAACACCAACACGTGTAAATGACTAAACCCACATGTAGTGAAGTGGAATTAAAGGAGCAATGTGCGCGATGTAGAGACACCTAGAGGCGAGGTTGTAAACTGCTGTTGGGTCATATTTTCCTGTACTTGAAGATAATAGTAATAATAACAATAATAATGTCATCATACGTGAAAAACAAGCAACACAACAAAAACATAAGAATAAACAGAAAATAAAATGAAAAATGTGCTGTGACGTAGAGCTGGGTGTCATCCATGTAGCAGTGGAAATGGGAGTAGTACTTATGGGCGATATTGCAAGGGGGGAGGAAGTAAAAGATGACCGTCATGACAGGTCTAATGTCTTGTTTTTTTCTGACCTGACTGTGTTGGTAGCAGCTTAGCATCAGAATCAACTAGTGTGGTCTAAACACCTCTGGACCATCTGTCCCCCACAGACACATGGAGACAGCAGATACTAACCTAGGGGGACCACAGGAGCCCAGGTTGCAGTCTGAGGAGTCGAGGCTTGGGTCCGATGAGTCCAGGATGAGGTCGATGGGCCCTCTGATCTCCTGGGAGTCAGAGCTGACCTCCATCCAGCACTCCTTGAAGTTTGTGTTGAAGCTGAAGGAGGAGTTTGTCTGTCCCGTCTGCAGAGGAGTCGTCCTCAACCCCCAGCAGAACTCCTGTGGACACATCTACTGCTTCCACTGCCTGCAAGGACTTCTGTACGAGCCACTCCACCTTAAATACACGCTACCACAGTCCACCTTAAACACTCTCATTCTGATGCAGTCACTGAGCGCTGTGGTGTTCTTGTTCTACTTTAACTGCGTTTCAGGGAGAGTTCGTCCTCGTCCAGCCCAGTTTGTCCAGTGGAGGGAGCTGCGATCACACCAGCTGAGGTTAGAGACTCAACTCAACTGGCTACTGGTCCAACTTGTTACTAAAGATAGTTGCACAATGCTCCTTTAGTTTATTCATCTACAATGAAGGGAAACATTGTCTAAAAAGAGAGAGGAGATAATGAGATTAAACGAGGCCTTGGCACAAGTTTCCAATAAACATCTGAATAAAGGACTTACAGAGAAACATCTTGAAGAAACCCTGAAGTCCTGTCACCTTCTTTTTCAGCTGGATGTTTGGATGTGTCATCACCTGGATGACCCAGAACACCCAGAACATTGGATTTAATAAAGTTTTCTCCCCCCAGGTCTTTCAGGACAACTGCTGCAAACGAGAGATCTCCAGCCTAGAAGTGTACTGCACCAACTCCCCAGAATGCACCTCTGTCCTCACATTAAACCATCTGCAGGTAACTCATCCTGAAAGCTGGAAGCTGGAAGTTCTGATCGTATTGGTCCTCATGTGCCTCTCTCTCTTACAATGTGAAGAGTATCACTAAGAAAGTGACTTAGATTAGTTAGGACGCTTAAATCTGAGCTCTGCAGGTCAAGCACTAATCAGCTTCTTGAGCTGTCACTCACTTCTCAAATGTGGTGCAGCTACCAAACAGAACACTGATGATCACAAGAAATAGTTCCCAAAATTAAACTGTTGTTTCATAAATAACTTAACAATAACCTCCTTGACCTCCTTCTTGAGTCATTCTCCACTCCACTGGCTGAGGGGAGGAGGTTGTCATCCAAGAGTTTTCAGTTTATTTTGTTTCATTGGTCCCTCAGTGTGGTGAAGTCGTCGTAAAGCCTGATGTTGGGGGGTCTCATTCTCCAGACACAGAGAGAGCTGAAGCCAAGGAGCTCAGTGCTGGTCTCATCTGACCACATCATTATAGGAGTTTATCTGCAGCGTTTAAACCTGAGGGTTTGTTGATCATGATGTCACATGTTGTTAAGCTACTGGATTCACCTTCATCACAGGAGCTTGGGTGGTGTCAGAGGACCGGTCTGTCAATCTGATGGATCTCTGTAGCTTCTGTGGAGTAAATATTTCCGTGAAATGACTTTAATCCTTTGTCTGCAGGATCACCTTAAGTTGTGTCAGTATGAACAGATGCAATGCACCAATCCAGACTGCACCACGGTGCTACAGAGAAGGGACCTCCAGGATCACCTAACCAATACCTGTCCTCACCGGCAGGAGCCCTGTCCTCACTGCAGCCAGGTGCTCCAGCTCAGCCTGGTCCAGGTACAGTACCCATAGACCAGAGGAGTCAACTCTGCCTCTGAGTGTAGGGGTCCACATGAACTTCAACTAGTGCTGACAAACCATTAAAACCTTTAATCAGATAATCTCAGGGTTCCTGTCCATTAATCGCATTAATCATGATGATGGTTTAATCCATGTCAGTGGGTTAAGTTTGACAGCTCTTTTATCTCCTTTACTTGTAACCTTTTTGGTGATTTGTCCTTTTTGGTCCCGTTTTCTCAGGACAGGTTTCTTGTTTGATGCGAGTAAAGAACAGTTTCAGTTTCGTGTCTCTAACATACAGTTAATCTTTAGTCATGTTGTTTAGTTAAACCAAGGGTTTCCACCCTGTGACGTGTTTGTGATGACTCCCCATTAGGATCATGTGCAGAGCTCATGTCTGGAAGTAGAGGTGGACTGTCCTGATGGCTGCTCCCTGAATGTCCCCAGACACAAGGTGAGCCCATCCTCATCCTCATCTTCATCCTCATCCTCATTCTCATTCTCATTCTCATTCTCATTCTCATTCTCATTCTCATCCTCATCCTCATCCTCATCCTCATCTTAATCTCCATCTTCATCTCCATCTCCATCTTCATCACCCTCACCGCCATCGTCATCCTCATATTCATCTTCATCTTCACCCCACCCTCATCTTCATTTTCATGCTCATCCTCACTCCGACCCTCAACCTCATCTTCACTCTCATCCTCATCGTCACCCTCATCCTCCTCCTCATTTTAATGCTCATCCTCACCCCCATCCTCATCCTCCAATGGGAGGAAGAGGACATGTGTCCAGTCCAGTCTCTGGTCATGAGTATCTTCAAACTGGTGCCAAGTAATGAAACATAAAATAAAAACAGCTTCATTCTCCACACGGTTTCAATTTAAAATTTAATCTCAGCAAGTTAGAGTTGGACAGATTTTAGGACGTCCTCGTAAAAGCGTTTGTATGGTTCCAGCTGCCCGAGCACAGAGAGACATGTCCCGAGGTTCATACTGACTGCTCCTATAAGAGGTTCGGCTGCTCCGTTCAGGTGAGTCCAGAACGACGCCTGAAGTAGACGTTTACTACCAGCTCTGTGCTCTGTGTCCTGGTCTCTGACACCTGGTGTCCTGTGTCCTGTGTCTTGGTGTCCTGTGTCCTTTAGGGTAAAAGAGGGAAAGTGAAGCTTCATGAGGACACCGCTGTCAATCACCACATGCTGCTGGTGCTGAGGAGCAACACTCACCTGGAACAACAGGTAGGTGAACACAGCTGAGGCCGACGTCTCCAGGAAACATGGGGATAGATGCAGCTGTAGCAGGATTATAATCTGTTGATTACTCTGAACCTACTGTAGATGCTGTTAAAGGCCTCAGTATATTCCAGTTTGTCAAGAACCATTGAGGACACATTAAAACTAATGTCATTTTAGTAGTGTTGTTAAAACGAGATGATGATGATGATGATGATGATGTAAATCCATGAAACAGATGCTGCATGTAGAGAGGAGTTCACTGGAGAGAGACAAATAAATAGTTCTGTTCTGTTCCTGGAGAGCTGCTGTTAATGGAGGACGAACACACAATGTCTTCTCTGTTTAGTTCAGGTTCATTTTGATCTCCAGACACAGAGAGATACTTCAGTCCATGAGTCCGATGGTTCAGTTGTTAGTCTGTCAACTTTACTCACTAATGAGCTCTGTCCTCTGTCAGGTGGAGGTTCTCCAGGAGGAGGCGCAGCTGAGGAGGAGGGAGGTCCAGACGGGGAGTTTACTGCTTCCTGGTCTCGAGAAGCAAATCTGTCCTCTGCTGCAGCAGAGCAACAACAACGAACACGTCGTGTCTACGGCTCAGGTTAATGCTCTTTAACCCTCCACAGGTCCAGGAACCAGATGTGGTAACTTCATTTATCAGTGAGGTTTATCGTCATGTGGTTTTCATTGAGCCAATCAGAGGAGATCAAGGAAACATTGTCAGGTCTAATCAGGGTCTAATGTGGTCTACAAGGTCCCCCTCTGAACTGGTTTATTAGGAACCATGAAGAAGAACAAGTGTCCTAATGTTGTCTAATGTGATGATGTTGATGATGTTCTAATGTGACAAACACATGTTTACATTAGTTTAAGGACCAGGAACCAGATATGAGACATTCATTCATCTGGATTTAACTCAGGAACGTTAGAAAAGTCCTACAATAACCCACTAGGGTTGAAATGTATTATTGCTGGTATTTCAGTGAGAGCCCTGTGAATGGTTAAGGCTCGTCTCCACGTCTCCGTCTCCGGGGCGTCAGGGGGACATTCGTCTCTACCAGTCAAACTCAGGCTTGATTTTAAAGCTATTATTAAGGAGGAGGCTGAGGTTAGTCACCATGGGAGGATCCTGTGTCTCACCTCCACATCTCTCTCTGTCTCAGAGGACACTCAGCAGGCAGGACGACGTGCTGTCCTCTGTCCAGGTGGACGTCCGGCAGGTGTCTCGGGGACTGGGTCCTACCCTGGAGGAGCTGGACCAGCTCAGACAGTCTCTGGATGCCGTGATGCAGGAAGTGTCAACAGCCGAGGCCCTCAAAGAACACCTGGGTAAAGCAGTAGAACAAAACCTGGCCACCAGAGGGCCCCGTCTGGTCCACAGGATGAATTAGCTTTGAATTAGCAAAAACATGCAATTTATCAATGCAGTTAATCCTAATCAGTCCACCAGGGGACGCTCTGCTTTCTGGGACACTGAGACCAGAGTAAACAGCTGATGATATTTATAGATTGTTATGTTACTGCCCCGTGAGAGCACACTGGCCCCTGGCCTACTATGAGGTTCACCCCGTAGTTTCAGTTTCAGTTTAACATTTACCTGTTATGAGGAGATGAATTGAAACTAATCCATCTGAAACTAAATAGGGAGCCATACTTACATTTTACTGACCGGAGTCACTGAGACAATAACATCACACTAGAGCAGCTCCTTCCAGGTAAAACATGGTCGACACAGTTATCTCAGTTATCATAGTTTATAGTGCTCTCATGATCATAAATGGAAAATATATCAACACACAGTCAAAGGCACCAAGATTAAATTCATAGAAAGTGTTGAGATGTTCACATCAATGAGTACTTATCAGACCTGTTTCCATGGAAGCTGAAGAGGACGGACTCAGGTCCCAGGTCCCGGTGCTGGTGTCATTAGTGGTATTTTCTTCCTCCAGGGACGCTGGAGGAGAACCTGAAGCGTCACTCGGGTCTCCTGGACCTTCACGCCGCTCAGCTCAATCTCAACAAGCAGCACCTGCAGGAGCTGGAGGCCACGTCCTACGACGGCAGACTGATCTGGAAGATCCAGGACTTCAAGAAGAGGCGGGAAGCCGAGGTGAAAGGTCAGTCACCGTGCCTGAGCAGCGTGCCGTTCCACATCGGACGCTGCGGCTACAAAATGGCCATGAAGGCGTACCTGAATGGAGACGGCGAGGGGAGGGGCTCCCACCTGTCGCTGTACGTGGTCCTGATGCCCGGAGACTTCGACGCTCTGCTCCAGTGGCCGTTCAGACAGACCGTGTCCCTGTCGGTTCTGGACCAGAGCGGCGCCTCTAACCACCGCATCCTGAGCTTCAGACCTGACCCCACCACCAAATGCTTCCAGCAACCAGCCCCCGAGTCCGTGAGCAATGTGGCTGTAGGCTTCCCCTGCTTCATTCCCCTCAACCTGCTGGAAAACAGCCCGAACGCCGCGTACGTCAAAGACGACACGCTGTTCGTCAAGGCCAAGGTGGACATGACGGGTCTGGAGCAGCTCTGAGGGTCCGGGTCGGGTCTGGAGGTCGGTTCAGGGAGGACACTGAGGTTTAAAGGAGCTGTTAAAAGGATTTAAATGAAGTTTAAATGATGAATTATCATTTCTAGAGTTTTTTTTAATGTGACTTTTGTCAAGAAAGAGAAGAAGAGGATTTCTTGACTCGTGGAAATCTTCAGGATTATCTCAGGGATTATTATCAGGGACTGGTCAAGACTACGTCAAAGAGCTCAGTTAATTATTAGGTTTTAATAATGTTTGTAGCAAGGCCCACACTTTCTGCCTCAAAGAAAATTCCTGATTTCTGCTCATCCAGAGGCCGTTACCACGTTGATTTTATTTATTTATTTATAATTTTATGAATTCATGGTCATTGTGTTGGAAGCTGCTCTGCTGCTGCAGCTCTTCAGGACTCACGGATGAATAAAGGATGAATAAAAGATGAACAAAGGATGGAGACTCTTGGAAAACAGTGCTAGCAGCTCTTAACAAGCTACATGGCTACGAGCTGCAGTTGTGAAAAAACTAAATGTATCTGAAGTTTTAACTCCTTCATTCTGATCCAGATTTGCCCGTTAACACATCAGCGTGGCACAATAACACAAACTAACCAACCACGGATCAACTGACCATCAACTCGTGTCCTGAAACCTAAAATCACTGCTTTTCTCAATGGAGTCTGGTGGAGTATGGAACACGTCAACCACAGTTCGCTGTAGTTAATATACTGACTGGGGGATGAATGAGCTCAGATGCTTTTTTAAACTGGACACATCTAGTCTCTGATGAGGTCTCTAATAAAACCCAGCAGACGGCAGTAAAGTAGTAGTAGCTGCAGATATGTATAGCCTGCATAAAACCAGGCTGCATTTCCTAGTCCTCCTAGGAGGTGGTAGTTGGATGGTGGAGCAGATAGTTGATGTGCAGCCTCACCTGTCTCCTCACCTGTCTTCATGGAGGCGGCCATGTTGGTACGGTCACATGATCAGAGATTGGTCCACAAGTCTGAATGAGCTCCTACTAGTGACTGTTCCTACACACTCCAGAGAAATCAAGCTGTTCCTTTAACTCTGGGGTCAGGATTTAATGATGGTGTTTCATTCAGATTTCTCAGCAGTGACGTGGAGGGAGAGTTCAGGTTCTGTTTATCATCCTGTCTAATGAGGAGAGATAAACGTACTGACAGCAGGTTTCTATACAATGTCAAGATAATTATCAGGTTCATGTAGAAAGAAAATGACCAAGAGCCAGAATACAGTCTCCTGACTCTGCAATAACCTACAGGGGTCAGAAATAAATGAATAAGTAAATCAAATCAAACTTTATTTTCATACGGATATAACACAAAGTGCTTCACACGGCTGAAATGGGCAAAAGACTGAAACAGAAACATGTGGTAAGAAGAGAGAAACAGAATCAATAAGAGTAAAGTTATAAAAATAACTGAGTAAACACTTGAGTTTATGACCATCTGAAACAGTGGAATAAAGGAAATAAAATGAGATGAAATGGAATTAAGATGAATGAAGTCATGTAGAGGATGAACGGTGATTTAAAGGGAATCCTACGTTCTGACTGGCTTGTGTTTTCATGATGTCAGCTACATACCCAGAGTTCAGTTTACTTCAGAGTAAACTCTCAGACGTCTCTATGCTGCGACCAGGCAGCAGAACTTAGAACACACTCACAAATGAGTCCAACGTGTTGATATTCTACTTAGAAATGAACTACCAACTTTTATCGACAAAGATCCTTGTGACAACTGTCTCTGAATAAAATTATTACTGAGGAAAAGACCTGATGATTGTTTGATAAGTTTTCATTTCTAACTGAGGACATGAGCTCAGATGTGATGAGCTACCAACACAAACAGGAGATTAACAAACAATGATAATCATCAACATAAGGAGGACAAAGTAGACAAAGAACATTAGAGTTAAGTTCGCTTTGTGTGAGGAACCAAAAGGTCTGTGGAGCTCAGGGAATAGCTCAAGTAATTTAAGGAAACGTGTGGCATGGTGCAGCTTTCTATAGGTGTCAGGTTACAATATACAGCAGAAGCTTCTAGTAATATTTACTTCAGTATGAATACACCTACATTTACAGCAGCGCCATCGCAATAAGTATCGAACCATGAGCCGTAACTGCTCCATTATATTGGACTGTTGTTAGCATTAGCCTAGCTCAGTCATCATGTCATTCACCTTCTACTGGATGTGGACATGAGCTCCACTGAAAGAAATAAGATCCACTGAGAATCCACACTTTATTTATTTTGTTGAAAACTTGAAAGTAATGCAAATATAATGTAATGAAATGTAATGCAATTCAAAGACAGTAATTATTATAATGTAGCTAATAAATAATGCATCATGTTTTTGTTTGAACACAGCTGTAGGAGGTATCTGATGTGAATAAACCTCGTCCAGCTCAGTCTGAGGTGTGATCACTCCGTCACCATCAGCTTCAGCTCCTTTAAGTCCGAGAGGAGCTCCAGACCTGATCCTCCTGGACTGGTCTTGCTCAGGTGCAGCTCTCTCAGGTGTGAAGGGTTCAAGCTCAGAGCTGAGGCCAGAGACTGGCAGCTTCTGTCTGTGCACCAGGACAATCTGTGGAAGAAAACGCGTTCAACATGTTCAGACCCAGGAACCTGGTCTCTAGAGTCCAGAAGTGAACACTCATCTGTTTGTTTATTGTTTGCACTTATCAAAATAGAACATTACACCTAGAAGAAAAGATAAGGCAAATGTGAAGGAGAGGTCATAAAAACCCGAGTGGGCCCCACTACTGGAAAAAATAATAAAAACCCACATGAGCTTCATACATAGGCTAACATCTGTGTTTTGAAACACACAAATGCAATAAATGATACTTCAGATCACATTTAAACAGCCCAAAGACAGATCTGATCAATACAAATTAAATAAAAAATGCAAGTGTGTTGTTTCAGCTTTCTTTTAAATTCAGGTACTAAACCTGTTCACATAAAAAGTCTCACCTCAGTATCTCCAGCTGACACTTGGGTTTTCTTAGCCAATCACAGAGCAGCTTCATCCCTTGGTCCTTCAGCTGGTTGAAGCTCAGGTCGAGGTCTTTGAGAGCAGAGGAGCAGCTAAGAGCAAAGGTCAGAAGTCGGCAGCAGGAGTCTGTTAAAGTGCAACACTTCAGGCTGCAAGAGGAGGTTTAGTTAGTAGATGGAGTTCTTTCATAGTACAGCAGGACACAGACACTATACAGTACAGTACACACAGTACAAACGTATCTTCCACCGGTCTGAGTCACTTCTACTGGTTCCTCCTCAGTCTGGTTCACTCTGGAACAACTCCACCCAAACACTAGGTGGTGCTGTGTCTTTTTTACCAGTCATTTTAGTTTCTACTTCCTGCTTCACTTTCAACAATGGAGACTGAACAGGAGTCTCCAAACCTCCTCAGTTAACCTGACTCAGTCTGTACTGATCCACAACTATCAGTTAGAACATGGAGGAGACGCACTGTTACCAAGAGGACCAATCACAGCCCTGGTTACATTTAAACATTAAAGAGGACCAATCACAGTTCTGGTTACATTTACGTTTTCTGCCTGCCCTCTGTCCTATTTCATTTCTTTCTGTTTTTTTCTGACTTGTGCTGCTGATTTGAATTTGAATTTCAACATCTGAATTTCCCCATCGGGGATCAATAAAGTAATATCTTATCTTATCTTATCTTATCTTATCTTATCTTATCTTATCTTATCTTATTTACCAGCTGTATACTGACTGTACATGACTGATAACTGCTCGGTTTGTACTATACTGACTTTCAGTGATCTGTTTTAGCTTCAAAATGGCCTGAAAACTATCTCTGTCTGTGCACACCTGGACCCATGTGGCAGCTTCAGAATCATGGCTACGAATACTCACTTCAGTGTCTCCAGTTTGCAAAGTGGCTCTGCCAAGAATTCAGAAAGGTTTTCAACTCCAAGGTCTAGGAGGTGGTTTCTGGACACATCCAGGACTCTGAGGTAGGAGGGGTTGGACTTCAGACTGGAGGCCAGTTCAATACAGCCCGTCTTCGTAAACCGACAGCCAGATAATCTGTTGGGAAAAACCTTCTTCATGAAAAGGAGAACACAATAGAAAGTCCACAATCTGACCTCTGACCTCTATGTCTCACAGATGGAAGTCTCAGGTTGCTGATGTTGTGTCAATATTAAAACGTTAACGTAAAACGTTATTAAAATGTTCTACATTTTTATTTAATATAAGTGACTCAGTTGCCCTGAAAGTCCAATGCTGCAGAAATGTTTCACTTTATGCTGTTTTAATGGAGAACCACTGGTGTTCTTGGGCTCCTTGTCTTCCTCCATGACCCAGTTTCTCTTCACATTCAGCTCATGGACTCATGTCCTGACATTTTCTTTCAGAGTTCACTGGTAGAATTCACAGTTCATTGGTCCATCAATGATGAGCAGATGCAGCAGAACAGGCCCAAACCAGGACATTAGCGCCCCCCATGTTTCATGGAGGGATGAGGTTCTGATGCTGGAATGCAGTATTGGTTCATCTCCAAACATGACGATGCCCAAACATTTAAACCAAACTATTCTACTCTGGTCTCATCTGTCCACTAAACATTGTCCCAAATGTTCTTTTTGGACAGAGAGCAGTGTCTTTGGTTGTTGAGTGGATCCATCAACATGAACATCAGCCAATGTGAGAGAGGCCTTTAGCTGCTTAGAAGTTCCCCTGAGTTCCTCTGGTTCCTCTCCCACTATGATGGAGTGATGTTTGTTGGTGGACCACTCCTGTGGAGAGGAACAGTCGTCTTCAATCATCTTTATAGATGGTTGTGGAACCTTTTCCAGCCTGATGAGCAACAACAACTCTTTTTCTGAGCTCCTCACAAAGCTCTTTTGTCCGTTGTCATCACACACTTCAACACAAACATGTGTTGCGAAGATCAGACGTCCAGGTTGTCCATTAAATCCTCCTGTGCTTGCAAGGCACACTCGGCTATTTAACGGTCTGTCCTGGTTAGAACTGAACATCAAATCAGCTACGGTGGATTTTTTAAATATTAAAAAGGTTTTAGTTCTCAGCATGTGTCTCACCTCAGTGTATCGATCATGGAGCTTTGATGCTTCAGCAGAGCAGCTACTTCCTTGACTCCGGCATCACCAAGGTCATTAGCACCCAAATCCAGTTCCTTCAGATGTGAAGGGTTGGAAACCAAAGCTGAGACAAGAACTTCTGCATCTTTACTTTGGAGGTCTGTCTTAAAAAGCCTTTACAGAAAAATTAGACATGTTTTATTTTAAATCCCCGTGGTTTCTCTTTTTGAAAACAGATGTTTTCAGTTCAGCTGAAAATGATTCCTTCATACTGTCAGTCTAAAGGTGGGAGTCTCACCATAATCTTTGCAGCTGGCAGTCAGGGCTCCTCAGGAGGTCAGAGAGACGAGCAACTCCCTTGTCTCCCAGACTGTTCCTACTTAGATCCAAGTTTTTTAGGTGGGATGGATTTAAGCAAAAAGCCGAGACCAGCAGATTGCATCCGTACTCCGTGATGCCACAATCAGATAACCTGCAGGCAGAACAGGGAACAGGGTTAATGACAATGACTCCTTCATATTTGAACCATCCCAAGACTCTTACTCTACTAGCACCAGCAATTGAACAAACTTCACATTCTAACATGGAAATAAATGTATGTTTACCTCAGTGTTTCCAAGCAGCATTTTTCAGCAATGACTGGAAATAACATCAGTTCATCCTGGAATTTATTTTTGCTGAGATCCAGCTCTCTCAGGTGGGAAGGATTCTCAGTTAGAGCCAGGGTTAAAGGTTTGCATCCAGTTTCAGTAATGCCACACCGTCTCAAGCTACACCACAGGAAACACGGAAAAGAGTTTTAGCTCACACTGTAAATACAAAGCGTATCGGCTAGGACCACAGTCAGGCTAGATCCTTCTTCAATCTGCAGGAGAGTATTTGTACTCTAACATGGTCAAACATGATGAAACAGTAAAGTTAAATTCATCTGAACCTCTGGCAGGTGCTATAAACTTGTTTCTACTATGATAACCTTACTCTTCCCTCCCAGCTACACCAAACCCATGATTCCATGGGATGTATTACACATAGAAATCCTGCTGTGGAATATAGACAATAACTCTCTCATAGACTACTGCACACAAAGAGGGGCTCGGAGGATTTTACCTGAGTCGCTGAAGTTTGCAGTGGGGACTTTTTAGTCCAGAAGCGAGGGGCTCTATTCCAATGTCCTGCAGTTGATTTCCACTCAGGTCTAACTCCTCCAAACCAGAAGATTTGAAGCTGAGAACTGAAGTGATGACCCTACAGCATCTGACAGTGAGGTTACAGTCACTTAACCTGAAGTGAAGAAGAAAATGTGGGTTAACGTGTCACAACTAACACTCTTCTGCATTAAATCTCAAACTCAGAGCATCAGAGGTGTTTCTTCAATCCATATACTTACAGAGCGGTCTTTGACACTTTGAGCACTGGCACCAGCCTCTCCAGAACCTCATCTGAGCCATAGTATTTCTTCAGTTCAAAGACAGACAGGTCATCTTTCGAAACAAGCAGCACAAAGGCCAGAGCTGACCAATGAGCAGGTGAAATTTTGCTCACATCTCCAGAGCTCTGGTAGCTTTGGACTTGCTCTACTAGAGACCGGTCACCCAACTCATTGAGACAGTGGAATAGATTGATACTCTTGTCAGTGTAAGAAAGTTTCTTGATCTTCTCGTGAATGTAGTCGATGGTGTCCTGGTAGCTCTGTGGACTCCCTTCTTTAAGTCCCAGTCTGCTCTGAAGAAGTCTCTGATTTGTTTCCTGAGAGAGGCCAAGCAGGAAGCGCAGGAACAAGTCCCACTCTCCAGAGTCACTCTTCAGGGCCTTATCCACCGCGCTCTTGTGGAGGAAGATGATAAGAATTTCTCCTTCCTCTGACATCACCATCACTCCGTGGTAGAGGAGGTTCTTCTTCTTCTCTATGAAGGTCTGTAGTACATACAGAGCAGCAAGAAACTCCTGAACACTTAAATGTATAAAAGCGTAAAACTCTTGTTTGTAAAGACCACATTCTTTTCTGATGATCTGCGTACAGATTCCTGAATACACGGCAGCTTGGTTCAGATCAATTTCACAGTCTTTCAGATCTTCTTCTTTGAAGATCATGTTGCCTTTTTGTAGCTGTTCAAATGCCAACTTCCCCAACTTCATGATCAGATGTTGGTCTGTTTCTCCTTCCTGGTAATCTTTCTTCTGTTTGCTTTTTGTCTGGACGATCAGGAAGTGTGTATACATCTCTGTCACAGTTTTGGGTAACTCGGTTTGTTGTTGATCAGTGAGGAGGCTCTGGAGAACCGTGGCTGAGATCCAGCAGAACATTGGGATGTGACACATTATGTACAGACTTCTGAGCGGCTTTGACTGAAGATGGTCATAGATTTTCTGAGCAATAACATTGTCACTGATTTTCTTCTGAAAGTACTCATACTTTTGCTCGTCAGTGAAACCTCGTACCTCGGTCACTCTGTCGATGAACTCGGGAGGAATCTTACTGGCTGCAGCCGGTCTACTCGTGATCCAGATGGACGCGTTGCGCAGCAGTTTCCCTTTTAGTAAGTTGGTCAGTAGGACGTCCACTGTTGTAAGCGCTGTAACACTGCGGCACATTTGATTTTTACTGAAGTCCAGCGCTAATTTGCTTTCGTCCAAACCATCAAAAATGAATAAAACACTACAGCTTTTGTAATCTGATATTTCCAAATCATTAACTTCTTCAAAATGTTGGCATATTAAATCCTTAAGACTCAAACGCTCATCTTTTATTAAGTTCAGTTCTCTGAAACTGAAGGGAAATATGAACTGGATCCCTTGGTTGGCTCTTCCAGTTGCCCAATCATAAGTGAACTTCTGCACAGCCACAGTTTTTCCAATGCCAGCGATGCCCCTTGTCAAAACTTTACGAGGAATGTCTTCTCCTGACAAAGGTTGAAAAAGGTGATTAAGATCTATTTTCCTCTCCTCGCTCGTATTCCTTGAACACTCTAATTCAGTTATTTCATGTTCTCCATTAATTGCCCCGTTCTCTCCTTCTGTGATGTAGAGCTCTGTGTAGATCTTGTCTAACAAACTCCATGATGCATCTTCCTTTAATCCTTCACGGATTTTCTCTGTTTCATCTTTAAGGAAAGATTTCAGGTCATCTTGACATCTTCTGATGTTTTCTGAAAGACCTACATACAGTAGCACAAATGTCAAGTCATTTCTTGTTTTCCTCTAAGTTAACAAAAGTTTTCAGGTTTTCAAACTATCTTACTGCAGGATGATCACATGCTGGTAGACTAACAAGGTTCAGGTTAGTATTTAGTGAAAAAGCACATCAAACCAGCGCATCCTGGTGTGTACATGCAGGACAGAAAAGACAAACAGGTGACCGTCACTAACTTTACCAGACAGGAACGTTTTTAGCTTCTGTTATTCATTGCCACCATAACATCTAGATGTTTAAAGTAAACATGTGGATTAGCTTAACACAGAAAAAGCTCAGTACCTTTGGGTTGGGAAGGAACCACATCAGCCGTGGTGGAAGATTGAACTGAAACAGAAATAACATCTTCTAAGAAATGATTAAAAGCATGTTATAACCCTGCCTGGCCTGGATTTAACCAAGCAAAAAGGTAGGAGCCTCTACTGGATAATTACTGGTGGTGGTGGAGAAGATGTTAGTCTGGGGGAGAAGAGTCAAATCATTGGCTATATCAAGCAGAGGAACCACCTAGAAACCACTAAAACTGGCTTAAGAACTTTATTACAGACTGGAAGGATAGTGGAGAATCATGGTCTTCCAGTAAGAAATAAATCCTGATTGATGGTGAAACATTTGGTGAAATCAGATGGAAGAAAAGCAGCAGTAGAACTCAGTGCTGTGATGTGGGGTTGGTGCAGTTGCTCAGTTCCAGGTTCATCAACATTGGTCCCAAAGAATGAGGTCAGCTGACTACCTGAATACACTGAATGACCAGGTTCTTCCATCCAAAGTCTTTCTTCCCTGATGTACTAACCATAACTCTAACCCTGATCTAAACCCATACTCCCAGATGACAACACCAGGATTCATGGGGCTCAGATAGTGAAAGAGGTTCAGGAAGCATGAGACCAGACCAGAGTCCAGACCTGAACCCATAGAGAATGTTTGGGATGAGCTGGAGACTCAGACTCTGACATCATCAATACAAGATCTGAACTGAAAACACTGGATGGAAGAAATCTGGAGACATTGGACTAGACAAACTAGAGAGGAGGAGCTCCGCCCAAAGACTAGAGGGGAGGAGCTCCACCTACAGACTGGAGGAGCTCTGCCCACAGACTAGAGAGGAGGAGCCCCACCTACAGACTAGAGGGGAGGAGCTCCGCCCACAGACTAGAGGGGAGGAGCTCCACCTACAGACTAGAGGGGAGGAGCTCCACCCACAGACTAGAGGGGAGGAGCTCCGCCTACAGACTAGAGGGGAGGAGCTTTTATTTGGAGAGGCAGTATTTCTAGCACATGTATAATTCACTTCAATTAAAAGTAAATAAAGCATTCATTTGTTTATTTGGGATTCATTTACCATATGTGTTAAGAGTCAGATTCCCTTGAACGTTAACGCTGGATAGATGAGGCTGGTTGACGATGCTTCCGTTGTTGGCGCTGACTCCTTCCATGTTCCTCGGCTTCACTTCACTCTGAAAAGCAACAACAACAACACCATTATTATGGGTGTTAAGGCCTCCACCTTTGTGTAATAATTAATATGTGATTGAATGAAGAAGTGAAGTCCATAATGCCATTAGACAGTGTGTTAAGAGGATTTAGTCTGTGCAGATTATAACAATGAAACACTGAATATACTATATTATTTGATATAGGCCCATCACTGAGGCTGTTTATTATAGAGGATGTTACTTTCCTTGCTGCCTTTGCTGGAATTATTCTGGTTTTTCCTGCCCTAACCAAACAGGCTGTCATTTATTCAGCAACAAAAATGAAGGAAAACCTCAATATGTCATCTTCTTTTGAAGTTTTGAAAGGCCTTAAAGAAATAAACAACCATCTTACCACCCTGTGATGCTGCTGAAACCACAGTGTTCCTGTTTTCCATTCTTCCACCGTCTGACTTCAGAAGAACCTGCAGTCAACCTGACTTTGGAAGTTAGCATCAGGACACTGTTGGCTAGTTCAGCAGAAATGAAAGTGAGTCTCTGCAATAGCTTTTTGTTTGTCTTCTGCCTCTGTGATCATGTGACACACCAGGAAATACGCCCATCTTTCTATCTGACTCATCAGACCTCACACCATTTACCTGGAAAAGAAAACAGCCCTGCATGTGCTACTCTGGTGTGAAGATGAGTCATTTTCTGTTGACTGTTTTCTCCAGATGAGTTTGTTTGTAGAAATTTGCAACTCAAATTTCATTGGACTTGTTTTTAAAGTGCCAGATAAATCTATGAGTAACAGCACACACCAAGTGTTACAAAGCTCAGTCTCTCAACAAGACACAGAGGTCACATTAAAGCTTTATTAAGATTTGTTTGTCATGATCCAGGTCCTGTGCATTGAATCGGCTCTCTGTGCTGTAGCCGTGGCTCCTGTGTTTAGCCAGTTACCTGCACTACCAGCAGCTTTTGTTTTTCCCACAACTCTGGTGTTTCTCTGTTTGCCTTTTCATTTTTGTGTTTTTTTGCTTTTGTATTTGCTTACGACAATGAAAGAAAATGAAAAGCAGCTCCTTAGGCCAGTCCTCAAAGGGAACATCCCGACTAAACCCCAACCAAGAATAAGACCCGTCACCCCATCAGGAGTATCAACAGAAACCTCAGACAGCTTTGGTTTGGTTTCAAATGAGGGAATCACCACGAGACATAATGAACATGTTTACAAGCAAACAGCTGTTGGTGCTGGAGGAGGCAAACCACGTCTGCAGTCTGTTGTCTCGTCCTAACAGGTTAAGACAAGCCAACGCTGCTAGGCGGCCTAAACTGAGGCTGAGTGGCATCACAGGCTTCTAATCTCATGGGACTTGATCCAAGCCTTTCTGTCCTCCACCCTCCCCACATTCACAGAGTTACTTACTTTCATTGTTATTGAAAGTTTGGTGCAGTAATGATGAAAGGAAGGAAGGAACTGTTTCTAGATCTGGACCGTTTAGGGGTGATGGGAGGAGACTATGGATGGAGGTTTCCTCTCTGTGACATTTTCATTGTAGGTCTGAAGCAGCTTCTCCTCCAGAACGTTCCTCCTCAGCAGTCTGAGGAAAAGGAGACACTGCTGAGCTTTTATGGACCAGAAGGTGTTTTCTGATAGGATCTGACATGTGGAGCTCCAGGGACCAACGAGTGAACCTGCTCCACGTGGCTCCATGAATGTAAAGCAGGGCTGGATGTTTGCTCCTGAAATCCAGGATTAGTTCTTTTTGTCTTTGTTTAATTCAGGTTATTTGTGCAGCAGCACTGACATCTGAGTCAGTCTGGATCTGATCTGAGTCAGTCTGGATCTGAGTCAGTCTGGACCTGATCTGAGTCAGTCTGGATCTGAGTCAGTCTGGATTTAATCTGAGTCAGTCTGGACCTGATCTGAGTCAGTCTGGATCTGAGTCAGTCTGGACCTGATCTGAGTCAGTCTGGATCTGATCTGAGTCGGTCCGGATCTGATCTGTGTCAGTCTGGATCTGAATCGATCTGGATCTGAGTCAGTGGAGGACTGAATATGTCCTGGGTCACTCGGAGGTCCAGAGGTCCAGACTTGGATGGACGGGTCCAGACCTGGAGGGACTGTTTCAGGTTTGTCCTGTTGTTGTAGTGATGCTGGATGTGTTTGTGACTAAAAGACGACTTCTTCTTTCTCCATTCATCCATTCACCATGATATGTTGGATTCAAGTTAATGTGGATTTAAAGATGTGGGACGTGGGACGTGGGTCTAATGAACCTAGACCTGCAGTACGTCCATGGAGCTCTGCTCTAAAATGAATTCAGAATGAATTGATGCATAAGTGCATCCATGAGCTACATGTGTTTGTCCATCAGAATAGCAGTTGGCCAGTGTGGGACTACTCAGTGCTCTCAGTGACTGTTTGAAGACAAAAGCATGAGGTCACAGATTCCCACAGCAGCAGGGGTGGTTATAAAAAGGGCCGACGCTGGTTGGACTGTAACTGGACTCCTGCAGGATGAGCTGCCCTGGACCAGCTCCACTATTCTTAGAGCCTTTGTTGTTCTGACGGCGTCTGACACCGACACACTGACGACATGTGGAAGGTCAAACGTGAGTGTCCCATCGTTTTCACTGCATGACTCTGGTTTTCACTCAGAAATGACGGAGTGTTGTAGAAGGTTTTGACGGACTAGAGGTTTGTTAGACCCAGAGATGGAGGATTAACGTCTCCTTTGTTTCCAGAACAATTCATTTGAACAGATGGAGATTTCATAAGGAGAGGTGGACGTGATATAAACGTAATGTTTCAGTAGTATAAACAGAAAACACCAGTGCAGACTGGATTCCCTCCTAGATACATGATTTAAGCTATAAATAATATATGACTGATATGTCTAACGTCTCTATGTAAAGGCCAGAGGTTAAAAGCCATGTTGGGGGTTAAAATAAGAACCTCGGTGGTGATCACATGGCTCATGACAGGGGTCTGTGGACCAGACCTGGAACTGGAGGTTTTGTTCTAGTTCTCCTCTCAGTGACACTAAGGAGCAACACCTACAGATGTGTTACTGTGGCTGTGAAGAACTTTAGGGTAGAAAGACGGAATATATAAATTTACAAGGCTAAAAGAAGAGCTGCATACATATATTCAGACCTTTAAGATATTTCCTATTAAAATGTTTTCACTGTTTTTCTGTAGCTCCAGTCGTGTTTCCTATGGAGACAAGGTACCGGCCAATTCTGGAGGTAAACGCTCTCATGCTTCAGTTTCATTTTTTTTATTTAAAGCTAGAACCACACTGAGCTCCAGTCAACATAGTGTGATAGAGGTACTGTGGTACTGATGAGTTATGACAGACGTGTGAACGTATAATGGTTCTGCTTTCAGCTCTATTTGTGTCATACTCGGAATATAATACAATGACACTATAGGAAACAATGAAAGGAGGTAGATTTGTTTCTCATCATGCACTTTGAGAAAAAAGTGGAGAATAAAATGGACCTTCTGCGACTATAACAGCCAAATCACGTGACTGTTTCTACTAAATGTTGTGCAGGCTGTTAGATGAAGTGGTGAAACTAGACCTGATACTGGACTTCAGTACCAAAGAAATCCTTTCTCTTTTAGCTCAGACACAGTCTGGTTCTCAGTATCTGAACCCAAAAGTGAGACTGTTCCCAAGGAGAAACCACACAGTCTTGAAGAGGAGGCCTCACTGGGGCAAGATGAATTTAATAGAAATAAATAGTAGTGGCCCTAATACTGTTCCGTGGTCCCAAGTCTAGTTTCACCACTTCATCCAACAGGCTGCACAGTATTTTATAGCCTCTCAAGCTCCACTTTATTCTCCACATTTCAACTATTTCTTGAGGAGCATGATGAGAAACATTTCTACCTCCTACATTTTGTACATGCAGCAGTTAAAACCCTGTCCTCTGTGACATCGTCCTGTGTGCTCCATCAGAGTTTGGTTCCCCCTGACCCCATGTCCCAGTTCCACCTGAGGAGGGGTTCCCCTGAGGACGAGTTCCCTGACCTGTGCAGGAACTTCACCTGGATGGGCCGGATCCTCACCCCGGCCATGTACCGCCGACAGTTCCACCGCTGCACCCACAGCGGGGTCATCTTTGACGACATCATCCGCCCGGGTCTTGAGGAACCAGGTGATTTAAACCATCCTGTGGAGTGGATGTAACCTATAGACATGTAGCACCACCTAAACCAGACCAGACACTCCACAGAAATGACACACACACAAAAACACTTTAGGAACAACTCCTGAACAACTGTTGACCTGGCCTCCAAATTCCCTAGATCCCACCCCCGCCCCAATAGAGGGGCCATGTCCATCCTCTGATGAGTCGGCTCAAGAGAGACCTGCACTAGATTAGGAAGCTGGTCATAATGTTGTGGCTGGTCAGTGTATGTTCATGAAGTGAAGTCGTCCTGTCCAGTAACGTTCTCTGAATGTTTGTGCTGCAGGTGAGTGGTCCGGTCCCGTGTCTGTCGGCTGTGTAGCCGGTGATGCTGAGTCCTACGTCCTGTTCTGTGACTTCTTGGACCGAGTCATCGAAGCGTTTCACGGACACAAGGTCACCAACCAAACCCCAGAGAGCGACTTCAACTACGACAACCTGAAGGTGGCGCTGCATGTTTCAGTGATTTTAAACCAGAGAAACGTCAACATTCAGCCATGTTTAGCTTTTAACTCGACTATAAAAGTTACAGATCAGAAAGCAGCAGAACATCATCAGCTCAGATTTCATGACCAGTCCAGCAACATGGGACACATGCAGCCTACTCACGACTCAACAGTCCCTGAAGGAAACTCTGTCCTCATTCCTACACCACTAATCACATATCTAAAGTCAGCTTCTTCACATGTACCATGTACATATAGACAATCAAAAAATGTCTCTCACTCTCCCCCAGCCAAGAGGTAAAGTGCACAGAAACAACAGATAAAGACAGACTTGTCCTAACAGTAAAGAATAACTAAAGTTGACAGGTGAAGCATTAACTAGTATTAAGAAGAAAATAAAGAGTTCACAGTGTATGTGTATTAGTATCAGCAGACTGTTTTTCTGTATGAGGTAGAAGTTGTAATCTACAGTCAGTAACAGCAGCAAAGAGTTTCTTAAGGGAAGACTTGACAATAACTAATGATGCATCATTTCTCATCCTCTGAACCTTCAACATAGTGTCACACTAACAGACCGGTGTGTGCAGGGCGGTGACGACCTGGACGGGGCGTACGCTGCACGCTGTGAGGTCAGCCTGATACGAAGCATTGAAGACTTCTGCTTTCCAACGCACTGCAGCAGAGGAGAGCGTAGACAGCTCCTCTCGCTGGCCAGAAGAGGTACTGCATGTCTGTATCTCCACACGGGACCTCGCACAGAGTTGTGTTGCAGAGCTGGGCTGCAGAGTCAGAGAGGAACACGTGGTTTTCCAACCTAAAGTAGAAGGTCTGATACCAACACAGCTGCAACATCTGACTCTGATGTCTGGAGGTTCTCAGTCATCCAGGTCATGGTGATACAAAAGGCATTTAAAAAAAAAAGACAACACTCATCTGAGTAGCTTCTTTGGTTCTAAGAGACTGGTGGGAAGGAAGAGATGGTTCCTGTTTCCCTTCCCTCTTTAAACTCCACCAGTCTCTCAGAACCAAAGACTTGGATGAAATGTCTTCAACAAACCCTCCAGGTCCAGTTCCCATTTCTTTCAGCTGGTTTTTGGGTATAACATGACCAGGTGTTCCTCCTGAATTAGCTACTTAGAACCTTCAGTCCAGACCCAGGTTCTAACCCAGCGCCTCCTCGTCCTCCTCCTCAGCTCTGCAGAGGCTGGAGGAGGAGCTGCCGGGTCGACTCCTGTGTCTGGAGGAGCTGAACCAGGAGCAGGAGAAGCATCTGAGCCTGAAGCCTCCGTCTTCCTCCCAGCTCCGCACCGGTGTGGCCCGGGACTGGCCCGATGCCAGGGCCGTCTGGTCAGTCTGGCTCCATATGTGGACAGAGGGGGTCGGACCAGGAATCACAGCTTCACATGAACCAGGGGGGTCAAACCTATGGCCCACGGGCTAAAACCGGCCCAACAGAGGGTCCAATATGGCCTGCGGCGGGATGAATTTGCAAAGAGTGAAAATTAGAAATCATCATTTTCCAATAAAATTCACACTAATTTGAAAACAACACCGAGGCCCAGAACTAGACAGCTCAAATTACCCCATTACACTACACTGCACGTTTCAGGTTGTTGATGGAATATTATTTAAAAGAATAGTTCGACCCCCTGTGGTTAACGGTTGCTTGTGTCGTGCAGGCTGAGTGAAGACTCTGTGGTTAACCATTGCTTGTGTTGTGCAGGCTGAGTGAAGACTCTGTGGTTAACCTTTGCTTGTGTTGTGTAGATTGAGTGAAGACTCTGTGGTTAACCGTTGCTTGTGTTGTGTAGATTGAGTGAAGACTCTGTGGTTAATGGTTGCTCGTGTCGTGCAGGCTGAGTGAAGACTCTGTGGTTAACCTTTGCTTGTGTTGTGTAGACTGAGTGAAGACTCTGTGGTTAACCGTTGCTTGTGTTGTGTAGATTGAGTGAAGACTCTGTGGTTAATGGTTGCTTGTGTCGTGCAGGCTGAGTGAAGACGACAGCCTGGTGGTCTGGGTCAACATGGAGGACCACCTCAGGCTGGTGTCCACGCGGAACGATGCCAACGTGGCCAAAGCTTTCAGATGGATCTGCATCAACCTGCAGAAGGTCAGTGATGGGTCGGCTTCACATTAATGCACATTACTCTAAAGTGAAGCCAAACCTAGTAGACCTCCTCATGGTGGCTGGAGGCTCCAGTATAGGTCATAAGCTCCACCCCCTCCATGTTAGTGGGTGGGGCTTGGGTCAAACTGAAATGATATGTTTTGTTTTTGTTATAGAAACAGGACGTGCCCAATTGCCATGCCAACTGGTCCATAAATACTTTTTCTTGCAAATGTATTTGTATTTTGTTTGTATTCAGTATGTCAGCTTATACCATGAAGTTGTACATTGGTTCTGGGTCAGAATGACCAGAAGAAGAGCTGTAAACTGTAAAATGTGTCAAACCCAATGGACCCAGTCAGCACTGCGTCAGCCCACATGGCTCTAAATAGATGAAGGATTTTTAAAAGCATGAGCTGACTGTTTGCCTGTAGCTGGAGGAGTTCTACAGGGAGCTCAGACACCCGTTCATCTGGAAGCAGCAGCTGGGGTGGGTGACGAGCTCCCCGGCCGACGTGGGGACAGGTCTGAGGGTCAACGTCCACCTCAAACTGCAACTCCTCCCCAAACACAGACGGCTCCAGGACGTCCTGAAGAGACTGAGGATCCGCATGGACAGCACAGGTACACAGAGAGTAACCTGTAACCTTTAAATACATCTGTAGTACAGGCCAGGACACATGTGTTCATTTCATAGAGACCAAGACACTCCCAGTCCAGACCTGGTCCCTGACTATTTCTAAAGCCTCAGAAATTAAAATACACCACCTAATTGTGTGTTACACACATTTAGCCAACATCTGTGCAGCTAATTCATTTACATTGTTCACTTCTGTTCACATTTACACCAAACTGTAGGACAACAGGAAGGTCCATCTGAAATCCAAATTTGCTTCACTTTCCATCTGTAATTGTTTAGTTTCTCATTTCTTTCAGAATTTTATCAGTTTCTGCATAAAAATTACTCCAAACATCGACAGAGTTGATCACTACTGATGTGTTTAAGTTTCTCCAACGTGGGGTAGATTCTGTTCTACAGTCTGAGGAATCAATAAGTCTCAATCTGAAGTATTTAGACTTTTCTCTTGTTTTTTTATCTGACAAGGGACAGTGCACGTTAATGAACACCTATCCAGGCAGCAGTAGAGGTAAATATGCCAGAGTATAGCAACAATGCTATTTAGCATCCTCAGACTGACTCGGCTTTACAGAAAGATCATTTAGTCCAAAGGTGTCCCCTCTAAAGGAGGACCTGGTCCTGAGACCATGTTCAACAGAATATGAGAGCCCTTTCGTCTCATTTCCCAGAATCCTCGGGGCTGCACTGTGTGAGCAACGCGGCGACCTTCGGCCAGAGCGAGGTGGCGCTGACCCAGCTGGTGGTGGACGGGGTCAAGCTGCTCATCGCCATGGAGAAGAGGCTGGAACGCAACCAGGACATCGACGAGCTCATCCCCACACAGAAGTAGATGTGAGGAGGACGACCAGCCGCCTGCATCAGAGACAATATGTCCAGTTAGGAACTAAACCTTCTGCTTGGTTTCTACCGTCTGTGTTTGTTCCCCAGGAGAAGGAGAGGGTGAAAATAAAACTTGGATTTTAATTTACATGGGGTTTTAATTTGACTTCGCTTTTCTGCCAGAAGTCTGAAGGTAGCAGGTAGTGTGTTAGTAAAGCTCCTAGAGACTAGTCTCATGGCGGCCATGTTGGTAGGGGAACCTTCCTGACAAGTCTGCTATAAATATCAGAGCAGTGGATGTAAACAGATCAGATCAGCAGCGTTTTAGGGACAAAGAAAAAAAGAGACGTGAGTGACGTTAAAAGAGAATTCTGGAGAATATATATAAAAAAAAGACGGTGCAGACCAGAGCCAGACCAAGGGAACTTACTCCAACGTTGGCAGGTTTAGATGAGGCTGACGTTCAGTTTAATTTACATATAACAACACAAACTGTCTCCAGATGCTTTACAGAACCTGACCTGAACTTTGAGAAGATCTGGTCCTATGAGCTCTTTAAGATGCGATGGATGTAAGGAGGAGGAGTTTGAACTCTAAACCTGGACTAATGTGACATATTTTAAAAGGACAGTAATCCAACCTGGACCTGGACACTAATGCATCACTCTGAGACAGACAGGATGTCTCTGACCAGTCCTGGTCCATTAAAGGACAGGTCCTGGTTTCTCTCAGTAGGACTGGAGGCCACGGGGATGATATCAGAGAAACTAAGAGATTAGATAACGAAGGGGAAGACAGGAAGCTGGAAAGAGGCAGAGAAGATGTAGCTGAAAAGCTGAGTGTGGACACAAATGTTAAATAAAGCGTAAATCTGAGACTTACAGGATCAGTGGATGTAGAGGTTGACAGGTGGATGGACGTCAGGTGAACAGACTGAACGAGGGAACAGGACAGAGAACGACATAAAACTGATGTATAACTGTGAATCTGAATTAACCTTTAAAGCTTTAAACCAGCGTAGACTGACTCTTTCTCTTCTCACAGCTGCAGATAAAACACCAGACTTTATCTGCTGCTACCGAAAGACTAGATCAGATCTGATCTAGATTCACATTCTCATCATTCAGCCAATCAGAAGGACTGTGGCTGCAGCCCCCTCAGTCCTCCAGAGTATCTACAAGGGTTCAGTGTTATTTAGATTTAGAGACAGGACCTGGTCTAATTCTTCTCTGTGATGAATCAAATAATGTAAAGAGAGTAAAGTGAATTTAGAGCTGAGTAATAATCAGACATCAGTTTCATCATCAACCCTCTGTTACTGATGCTTTAAAAAGCTCTGCTCCTCCTCCTGACGGCCTGAAGGTCATCAAGCCGCGGCCCCGCCCCCCAGAATCTGGCCTGGACTGACTCAAAAAGACCACAGAATGACTGGTGCTCTCTGAAAACTGTTTTTATTTGAAATGAGTCCACCACGGCTACACTGGACCTCCACCACCCTCCTGAGACCTGGACTCAGTCTCCAGTCCAGTCCACAGTTCAGGAGCTGAGGCGGAGGCTGTTTTCAAGTAAGAGGCTCAGGTTTACAGTCTTTCCCAAGTGACCTGAAGGCAGCGTCGTATTCAGACCACACCCCAACCCCACCCCCCACCCCCTCTAGACCTTGTCCGACAAGGACGTAACACCAGTTTGTTTTAAGTGCTGTCAAGTTTCAGTAGAGAACCATTGAACATCGGACCCTCAGGAATTAACAGAAACAAGAAGATACCTGTAGATACCTACAGATACCTGAAGATACCTGTAGATACCTGAAGATACCTGCAGATACCTACAGATACCTGCAGATACCTGAAAATACCTGCAGATACCTGAAGATACCTACAGATCTGTGGTTCGTCACATCCAGATTATATTTCCAAAAGGAATTTATAATTTTCTGGTGTCAGAGTAAAAGAGTTGGGATCTCCCCTTGGGATTTGATAATGATGATAATGAGGGTAACACCAGTCTCACAGGAGACATGTGAATATAAAACACAACTAGAGCAGATTAAACTCAGTGGATGTAGGCAGCATAAAGACGTACCCTCCATGGAAACAGTCGTTCAACCCGTGTCTGCAGATTAAATTACACTCAATGAGCGACCAGGAGTCAGACCAGGTCGTTCAATTTCAGGAGAAAATGTTGAGAGAAGTTTTAGATTCTAGTTTAAACCAATTTACAGATGACTGGAAACCACTTGGATGAGTGGACAAACGTCTTTGGATAAACCATGACCTGGATGACAGAGAACCTTCACACATACTGGAAATAAACCCTCCAACCTCCCCACCCGCCCACACTTCCTTCAGACTCACCATGCCCCGCCCACACTCTCTCCAGACTCACCATGCCCCGCCCACACTCTCTCTAGACTCACCATGCCCCGCCCACACTCTCTCTAGACTCACCATGCCCCGCCCACACTTCCTCTAGACTCACCATGCCCCGCCCACACTTCCTCCAGACTCACCATGCCCCGCCCACACTTCCTCCAGACTGACCATGCCCCGCCCACACTCTCTCCAGACTCACCATGCCCCGCCCACACTCTCTCTAGACTCACCATGCCCCGCCCACACTTCCTCTAGACTCACTATGCCCCGCCCACACTTCCTCTAGACTCACTATGCCCCGCCCACACTTCCTCTAGACTCACTATGCCCCGCCCACACTTCCTCTAGACTCACTATGCCCCGCCCACACTCTCTCTAGACTCACCATGCCCCGCCCACACTTCCTCTAGACTCACTATGCCCCGCCCACACTTCCTCTAGACTCACTATGCCCCGTCCACAATTAATAATTAATCCTACGCTCTGCTCAACCTCCACCAGCTACAAGTAAATGTTGGATCATACACTGAACTTATTTATAAAAATATTTTTTACAACTCTCACGGTTCCACAGGACCTCTTTACGGAGCGGTTGCCCAGGCAACTGGTGGTCTCATTATGTCATATCCTGTTTCTATAGCAACAAATAACAAACTAAAAAAAAATGACACTTTAACATTCATCAACATTTCATTAACTACCTAAAATGACAGAAACCATCCTTGAAAGTAATTTGACGTATGTAAGTTTGACCCAAGCCCCGCCCACTAACTGCAGGCTCCAGCCACCAGGGGGAGCTCTACTTGCTCTGGCTTCACTTTAGAGGAGCTGCTCCATATTTTCATACAGTCTATGTTTAAAGAGGCCTTTGAGACCAGGTCTAGAAGAAAATAAATGAAAAAGCTATTTTTTTTTTTTGTATTGTTATTTAAGTATAGTTTGTTTTTCTCAACGATCAACATGGATTAGAATTAGAAACGTCAACCATTTCCATGGAGTGTACTTATTTGTTAACAGGACTAATAAATTAAAACCATTAAAGTTTGATAGTGTAGCCCAATAGAAACCGACTGATACTGGACCCAGTGTGAACTACCTCTGCTGCTGACCGTGCAACTCACAGAGCCAGAGAGACAACCGGCCTAAATCTAGTTCACAATAAACACCAACAGTGTTGTTCTAAGCTAACAGGGTCAGGGAGGAGGTGTCATTTTACTGGGGAGAGTTAAACTAAATACATTCACTCTATGGTTACACAATGTCTGAATATGAGTCATGAAACATTTTATCAGCCTTAAGCCACTGATTTAATAGAGAACATGGACAATAACATTTTGAGTGAGTTTTGCTACACTGCACTCATACATCAATCATCCACAACATTATGACCACTGAGAGGAGAAGTGAAGAACATTTAAACCATCTTGTGACAATTCAGGGTTCTGTTAGGAAACTTCTGGACCTGCTATTCATTCCTGTGGATGATATTTAGACATGTAGCCCTCATCTAAACCAGACCAGCCCCCCCACCCCATAACAGCGACACTCAGCAGGGTGCAGCCTGACACAGACACACACACAAAAACACTTATATATATATATATATATCAAGAACAACACAAGGTGTTGACCTGGCCTTCAAATCCACTAGATCCCAAACTGATCGAGTTACTGAGGGATGATCCACAGAGGCCCTCCCAAAGACCCCAGACACAACAGGACCCCCTCAGAAGGCCCATGTCTATTCCCTGATGAGTCACGTCAAGAGAGACCTGCACTATATTAGGAAAGTGGTCATAATGTTGTGGCTGGTCAGTGTATGTATTTGAGTTAGGGTACAGTCAGATGTTTTCAGCATCTCCAACCAGCCTCTCAATCAGTCTGAACTCATCTTTAGTTAGCAGACGTTAGCTCGTTAGCTGCTGCAGCCACAGCTGATGAATATTAGAAATAAGAGCTTCACACGCATCCACTTTAATGCAAATGCTAGAAAGTTGCACAGGCAGAGCAGCAGCGATATTTCAGTGACTGTTTACCTACACTCCAGAAACACCCAGGAGTCTTTGCAGTCAGGTTAAGCCAAGAAATTGACATGCACTGAAATAAGAATCCAGATCGCATGCAGTTGGTTCAGCTACATCCACATCCAGGCTCTCTGACATGCAAAGCTCTAACAAACATCTGGGCTCTGGGGCTCCTCCAACAGAACCTGATCTCTTCAGAGCAGCAGCTTTCCAGCTTTACGTCATGTTTCAGAGCTCAGTTTTTAAGGTCCTAGAGAAAGAAAAGATTTCTTAAGTGCATGTAAACAGTGATTCACCCAGAGGAAGGCTTGCTCCTCTTGGTAGTGAACAGACTTCCATGCTTGCAGAGGAACTGAGTTACAGCTCTTGGTTGTCATCTCACCGGTTTGTAGGAGTTGAAGCTCTGAGGGATAAACCACAACCTCCTAAACATCTGCACCATCAGCTGTTTTAATATTTGGTTTCACTTGCATCAACATCTAGTGGCAACATTAACTAGTAATGGTGTTAGGTATAATAAGGAGTAATATCTCTGAGTCATACAGCAGTTAGCCCAGGATAGCGCTGTACACAAGACGGCCACCGTCACTTGGGGGGGGGGGTGTTTGATAATAACTGGGGGCTCCTCAGAGCCGCAGCTCGTTGGCCACTTTTGAGGCGATGTTCTTGAAGGCTATGGACGTGCCCGAGATCCTTTTAAAGCGAACTCCGTTGAGCGAGAGGCGGGGCAGTTTGCACACCTCCATTTCCCACTGGACCAGACTGTCATGGCGGGCGTCGCCGTGGACGCAGAACAGCAAGTAGCGCTCACGCTGCTCATAGTCACAGTTGTTGGCGTCCAGAACCCTCCGGATCTCCTTCATCATGTCCCCCGGCTCCATGGACGACGTGGTCTTCATGCTCCAGGTGAAGCGCAGGGAACGAGGCTTGGACTCCCGGCCCTCCTCTTTAGGTTCACCGGAAAAACTCCTGCAGGAGGAAACCAGTAAAAACAAGGAAGAATGAAACTAAGGAACAGCAGCTCTGACAAAAGTGACCGAAGATTCATCCTCATTAAACCAAATGAATTTCTGTCCAGGTGTTTTTCTTATGGAGCCGACTAGACCAGTAGACAGTAATGAATGTCTATCACTGACCTGAGGACAGACCCCTCATGTGCACCACACTGTGAGGTGCAGATATGTATAGCCTGTATAAAACCAGGCTGCATGTCCTCGTCCTCCACAGCCTGGTGGTAGATAGACGGTGGAGCAGGTATTTCTTTAATAAGTTTATCAGATAGTTGATGTGCAGCCTCCTTCTCTCTGGTACCACAGGATGTTGTACCTGATGTCCAGAGGATCTGGACCGTTCCTCTGTTAGCATTAGCATTAGCATGTCTTTTTAACTGCAGTAGGACTTTAGTTGCATTGCAGGACTGACATGCCACAGTAGAATGGGCTTCATCTTTAGTGGAGGATTTCCACACACTTGATGAACCAGCGACCCACTGGACTCCTCACCTGTCTTCATGGTGGCGGCCATGTTGGTACGGTCATGTGATCAGAGACTAGCCCACATGATGCTTAAAGAGTGAAGTGGACTAATGGACTGTGGACTAAAGCCCATAGTCACATCGTATCATAATGACCTGGAGCAGGAGGTGAAGGGGCGTCTCTAGATGTTACTGCTCCGTCTACACATCTACTGGAAGCTTCTATGCTGAGTTATGGGTGATACGGCAAAAATATCATATCACGATTTTTAAAAATAAAATCACGATTTCAATTTTATCACGATCTTAAATTGAAAAATGAAATGAAAGAACCTTTCTTAACCGATTTTATTTTAAATAGTGTCAGTTTAATTTGCAATTTACAGAATGTGGCCTCGACGATCCCACAATCTCTGCAGTTTGATAGATCGTCTTCACGTTGTAATCGTTCACCATTTAATATCGTCATATCGCCCACCCCTACGTTGAGTTTCCTAATAGGGTAAAGGTTCAGCATGTACGTATCATTTAGTAGCAGGAAGCTGCAACAGTCCACTGGTCCACTAGTCCACTAGTCTCTAGGGTAATTTATTTTTTTTATCTTGCAGAACCTCGACCATCAAAGTATTGCCCACATGTTCCACAGCTGTTCCTGACCTGCGTACGAACTTGGAGGTGATCTTGCCGATGAGGGAGGTGGAGGTGCCGCGATGGGGCGTGGCCGGCGACGTCAGGCTTGGCGAGGCGGGGGGGCCGTTGTAAGTGGCAGGACGTCGATCTCGAAGCTGAGCTCCGTGGAAGGTGGAGCGGCTGGAGGTGCCCCGGGGGAAGCGGGTCCGGTCCGGGGTGGCTGTGCTGCTGGTGACGCTGAAGGCTGAGGGTGAGGACGGGGGCTGGTGGGGCGAGCTGAGGGAGGAGGGGGAGGATGTCAGAGAATAACAGAGCCCCATGGACTGAAAACACTTAAGTGAATTTAACGACAGACGGAGATGTTGCTGAAAAGGTTTCTATAAGATCGATCGATCAATTGCTCCTTGAATCATCAAGTCCCAAAAAAAAAAACAAAATGTGATCAGTTACAGATGATGTAAATGATTCATTGTATCTTGGCTTGGACCCCAGGACGACTGGCTGGTAACTACGTGGTAACTACGTGGTAACTACCTGGAGCTGTAGTTACCAGCCACTCGTCCTGCATCCTCAATAAATAAGAAGAAAAAAAATCTAAACTCACCTCTGATACTCGGCGTTGTCGTCGATGGGGGGCAGGCAGGACTTCATGGGATGTCCTGACGCAGACATGGACTTGACGTGACGGGGGCGAGTGGAGGAGACGGTCGCCCCCAGCGACGGGGAGGGGGAGGCAGCAGGAACCTCAGGAAGACTGGAGCACGTCAGATATTAGTGTGGAATGATACAGAAAGACACCAAAAACAACCACAGCTGAAACAAAGCGATGCACATAGGTACGAATAAGAACTCAAGATACAAGACAAACTATTAAAAACACTAAACAGGAGCAGGGTCTCATGCTGGGTTGAAAGCCAAGGAATAAAAATGGGTTTCGAGTCTTAAAATGGACAGTGAGGTTGAGGCAGCGCAGTAGTTTGTGAATAACCTCTGTCCCCTCTGAGCTTCGTTTAGACCTCGGTACCTCCAGGAAAACCTTATCAGCTGACCTGAGACCCTCGCCGAGCAGGTCTGTGGTCCCTCTTATGTCCTCTAGTTAAGAGAAGAGTGACCCCAAAATAAAGTATGTTACAGTAATCCAGCCCAGATGAGATGTGAAGAAGGAAATCTGGATTTACCCACTGCACCAGTTTAAACTCACGTCTTAAATCATCTTAAAGCCCAGAGCTGAGACTGCCAGCTTCACATAACATGTCATGGGTTCGGAAACGTAGCTGGGACCAAACAGCATCACTTCTGTTCTGTTATCATTAAAACTTTAGGAGGTCGTCCAGGTTTAATGTCTCCCAGAATGCACCTCACCTGGAGTCCTTCCCGTTGGGGACGGCGACCGAGTGGCGTTCAGCAGCGCTCCTGTCATAGACACATGTGTTCCTCCGAGTCATGCTCTGTAACACACACACACACACACACACACACACACACACACACACACACACACACACACACACACACACACACACACACACACACACACAGGTTATCATCAGCTCATTCATAGTGAATGTCTAGAAGTCTAGAAGGAGTAACTCCATCATTCAGCGCTTTCATCTCTAAATATGTGATTAATATCTTTCTTTTTATTTAAAGAGCTATTTAGGAAGTCAACAAACAAACAGAAAGTAAAAAAACGAATTGTAATCATTATCATTATAGGTTTAATTTGCTGGAGTCAAACTGACCTGAAGCATAAAACGTGTTGTTAGTAGAAGTGAAGTCGTACGTCCACATTTAAACACTAAAGCTAAATACTGACCCCGGAGGCGGTGGCTGACTTCCTGCGGTCTGGAGCTCCCATGGGCGACGCCGGCTCATCCTTCCTGCTGCTCTCCACACTGCTGGCATGAGAGCGTTTGGTGTAGGACACGGGCGGGGGGATAGAGGGCGCCACTGAGACACAAAACACACAAACTAAAGACTGAAGACTAAAGAAAAGGTCCCCCTCTGAACCGGTTTATTAGGAACCATGAAGAAGAACAAGTGTCCTGATGTTTCTAATGTGATGATGTTGATGATGTTCTAACAAATACATGTTTACATTAGTTTAAGGACCAGGAACCAGATTTGAAAGATTCATTCATCTGGATTTAACTCAGAACATTAGAATAAAGAAGAAGAACGAGAAGGAGGACAGAGATAAAAATGAGATTAAGAAGGAGAGGAGGAGGAAGAGGAAGAACACAGAAGAGTAGAAGAAGAGAGAGAAGAACAAGCTGAAGGAGGGAGAAGAAGAAGAAGGACCTCCCCCCTGGTCTGGATCCAGTCCCAGAGGGAGTGCATGGATCCAGGTTCTGGACTGACCGTGGTCACTGTAGCGTCGCTGCTTGTGAGTGGTTGCTAGGCTGCGTGGGGGGGCGGGGGACTGGATCCCACTGGAGCCGTGGACCAGGACCCCACTGGAGAAGGACTCGGTGGAGGCTTCACACTGGAGGAGGACGGGGGACAGACGGTTTAGAGACACGCTGGTCCAGGTCTCAGTGGTTCATTTATCAGACCAGACCAACCTCAGCAGACTTGGTCCCCAGCAGAAGATACGTGGCCGTGGCCTCGTTGTATTTCTGGCCGTCCAGAGCCTTCCTCACCTCCTCCTGGGGGAACCCCATGGTCCCCATCAGCTCTGATTGGACAGAAGACACAAGGGATTCAGTGGTTCTCATCTGGTCTGGCCTCAGGACCCATCACCCCTCAACGGCTTAAGGCCAGAAAACTTTCAACTTCTCAAATGTATTGAATGAAAAGACTAGAATAATATCACAGGATGAAAACACACAGAAACTACTGTAACGATGAACTGAACTAGAGAGAGAACTGTTCCCTTCACCTCTCAGTTCACTGCCTTTCACTATTTTATTCTAATCTTTCATTTATTCTCCAGAACGCATCATCCTCCTCCTCCTCCTCTAACCCAGATCACCTCAGCAAAGAAGAACAAGAACATTAAGATGATTGATTCATTGCTCCATCAGCAGTTTAGATCTGGATAAAAACAGAGCGACCCCTAGTGGACAGACTGGGAACGCGGGCTAATTCCTCTCGTCATGACCCTCATTGTTTTATCTGGGGTCAGAATATCTGGAGCAGGAGACACTTTGCTGTTTGGACGAATGGATGAGACAAGCTCAGTGAATATAAACGTCCATTAGAAATGATAACGATTAGAAATGATACAAATTATAAAGTTGATTATAAATGATAAAGTTGATTATAAATTATATAAATGATAAAGTTGATTATTAATGATAAAGCTGATTATAAATGATATAAATGATAAAGCTGATAATAAATGATAAAGCTGATTATAAATGATAAAGTTAATTATAACGAATATAAATGATAAAGTTGATTATAAATGATATAAATGATGAAGCAGATTATAAATGATATAAATGATGAAGCTGATTATAAATGATATAAATGATGAAGCTGATTATAAATGATACAGCTGATTATTAATGATGAAGCTGATTATAAATGATATAAATGATAAAGTTAGTTATAAATGATATAAATGATGAAGCCGATTATCGTCTCACCGATGCGTTTGAGGTCGTTGAGGTCCTGCTCTGGTTCAGGAAACGGTTTCAGCTCCTCTTCCTCGTAGCCGACGTTCATCCATCGATCCTTCATGACTTGCTGAGGAACAACAGGAGCTGATTAATGCAGCTTTAACCAGCACAGAGCAGTGTGAATATTAGTGGACGGACTCTAAACTGGTCCAGGGTTCCACATTGAGACGTTTTATATCCTCCTGCTCTGTGACCACAGGTCCAACATACAGGTGTTGTTCTTGTCCTTGGTGTAAACGTCCTCTGACACATTAGAACATCCAGACTAATCTAACACAGACACTGAATCCACATTCTGAGAGGTCCAGACCACGTGGTCTGCTTTAGCCACTCCCTCACACCAGGACAGACTTAAAACCACTGAGGAAGCTGGAGTCAGACCCACCATGACGACAGAACATGTCCCTGTAGGTCCATTTGGTAACTGTCCCCTAGTGGACACATAGCAGGGTTGTGTTGTTAAAATCACTGTTTCATCTGAGGAGCTTCTTCAGTTCTGAGGGACTGAAGGGAAGTTTAAAGAGGTTTAAATAGGGTGATGTCAACACCCCCCTCCCCCCCAATGACCAGTACGTATCCAGCGCAGTGATTCCTGATTGATATGTGTGTGGTGCTGATGGACAGCTCCTCGGATGATTGACAATTGTAAAGGTTGGGAACCACTGATTTAACCATTAACTGAAAGTTCCTCCAGTTCCTCAGAACTGAAGAAGATCCTCAGATGAAACGTATCCTCTAAACTCTCCTAAAGTCCAGATGACTTCTTTAAAACCCATAAGACATAAGGCGTCCGTCTTTGTGTAGATCTGCGGTTGTGTTTTCACCTGCAGGCTGCCTCGTTTGCCCGGGTTCAGGACCAGCAGCTTCTTCAGCAGGTTCTCACAGTCGGTCGACATGTAGAAGGGAATACGGTACTTTCCTCTGAGAACACGCTCCCTCAGCTCCTGCACACAGACACACAAACATGTTTCTGTTCTTTGTTATTAAAGAGCTTCTCTTGGTTCTGACACTGGAAAATAAAGTCAGATACTGTTGCGCGTGTTGATCTTCTCAGAGCTTGAACCCTTTGGACTAGACCCTGTTCAGAGTCAGAGTCCAGCTTCAATATGTTGTTATATAATATGTTATATTAGAGCAGAGTCTCTACAGTCAGCTGTTTGAGGTGTGAGGAGGTGACACATACTTTAGAACCAGCTGCGAAGGGTTGTTATCTATTTATTGTTCTTCTTATTTTAGAGACGAAGCTGAAATATATTCTCCCTCATTTAGTGATTAATGTAGAGGAAACAGTTCACTACTGGACCTGGAGGAGGTTTAACTTCCTATATTTAAACTGTCTCCGGACACTTTACACAAAATAAAACTCCTGGAGCAAGAACTAAGGCCACAGCAGCAAGAAATCACTCCTTTTAACAGGAAGAAACCAGAACCAGAACCAGGACCAGATCTTAAAAAACTATACATGTATATACTTTGTTCCTCCAGAGTGTCTTGTTCTTTCACATCATGCTGCTCATTTGTGACTTAATATGGCCCCAGGCGACAAATAAGGTTTTGGATCTGAATCTGGATCTGGATCTGGATCTGAATCTGGATCTGGGTCTGAATCTGGGTCTGAATCTTGATCTAGATCTAGATCTGGATCTGGATCTTGATCTGGGTCTGGATCTGAGTCTTGATCTGGATCTGAATCTGGATCCGAATCTAGGTCTGAATCTTGATCTAGATCTGGATCTGGATCTGGGTCTGGGTCTGAATTGGGATATGGATCCGAATCTGGATCTGGGTCTGGGTCTGGGTCTGGGTCTGGATCTGGATCAGGGTCTGGATCAGGGTCTGGATCCGGATCTGAATCTTGATCTTGATCTGAATCTGGATCTGGGTCTGAATCTGGGTCTGAATCTTGATCTAGATCTGGATCTGGATCTGGATCTTGATCTGGGTCTGGATCTGAGTCTTGATCTGGATCTGAATCTGGATCCGAATCTAGGTCTGAATCTTGATCTAGATCTGGATCTGGATCTGGGTCTGAATCGGGATATGGATCCGGATCTGGATCTGGGTCCGGATCTTGGTCTGGATCAGGGTCTGGATCAGGGTCTGAATCTTTATCTGCATCAGGATCCGAATCTTGATCTGGGTCTGGATCTGGGTCTGGATCTGAATCAAGGTCTTAATCTTGATCTTGATCTTGATCTTGATCTTGATCTTGATCTGGGTCTGGATCTAGATCAGGGTCTGGGTCTGGGTCTGGGTCTGGCTCTTGATCTGGGTCTAGATCTGGATGCCAGATCACCACATAGTTTCTATGAAACTGAAATATTTAAAGCACATCAAATATTAATGAGCTGAAGTACCTGAACATTTGACACCGTTCACCCTTTAAATGGAACGTTTCAGTAAATCTGAGTCTTTTCTATGATTTGAATAAAACAAACGACCAGATCGTGTTCTATCCTTTAAAAAAATGAAATGTGGTCCGGTTTCCTGTGGGCCAGATCAGATCCTCTGGTGGGCCTCTTTTGGGCCACGGGCCGTATCTTTGCCACCTGTGGCAGGGTCCCTGCCAAGCTCAGGGGTAGTTTTGTCTTTGAGAGTTTTCTCTGCGTGGTCCAACCTTGAGGTTCTGTCCATCGAAGGGCAGCGACCCGCTGACCAGCGTGTAGAGGATGACTCCCAGACTCCAGACGTCCACCTCCGGCCCGTCGTACTTCTTGCCCTAGAATGAAGACAGAACCACATGTTCACTCTGGAAATGGAATCATTGTCTTCATATCATTTATCCGTCCCTTCTTTCCTAAGACACTAGGCATGTTGCCCAGAGACGCGAGGACATGTGTTTATTGACCTGGAAGAGTTCAGGAGCAGCGTAAGGAGGCGACCCACAGAACGTGTCCAGTTTACTGCCCATCGTGAACTCATTACTGAAGCCAAAGTCGGCTATTTTAATGTTCATGTCAGCGTCCAGCAGGAGGTTCTCCGCCTGAAACAGCACAAACACATTAAAGACCCATCAGTCACGACAGGAAGGTCATTGGTTCAATACTCATTCATTATCTCCAGCAATTTAGAAAAAAAGCATTCCAAATAAATCAGATATGAGCTGAATATTGACCTCAGATTAGGATTTGAAATGAAATATTATCAGTCATCAGTGAACCAGACAGAAGTGGAGTGACAGCGCCACCTGGTGTCACTAAAGTGAGAAGTAAGATTATTACTTTGAGACCTCCCTGCTCCATGTACATTATGTAACATCTTAAGAAGTCACAGAAAGAAAACAGGATGTTTTTAGATATGAAATGATCTGGATATTACACAGATACATGAGATGATGCACAACTAGAAGAGAAGGTAGAAACTTTAACAAGGAGGAGACGTCTGATACGTTGGGATGGATAATAAATAATATCTGGTCCCTAAGTAGGAAATATTATTATTATTATTATTATTATGTTGTTATTCAGCTCTGACATCAATCAATCTAATCATCCATCACAAAGACATCTGGTGGGTCAGAAGAGACAGAGGATAGAGACAGAGGACAGAGACAGAGACAGAGACAGAGGACAGAGACAGAGACAGAGGACAGAGACAGAGACAGAGGGCAGAGACAGAGGACAGAGACAGAGGACAGAGACAGAGACAGAGGACAGAGGACAGAGGACAGAGGACAGAGACAGAGACAGAGGGCAGAGACAGAGACAGAGGACAGAGACAGAGGACAGAGACAGAGGGCGTCTCTTTCAGTGAAATGCTGAGGTTCATTTTCTACCTTCAGGTCTCTGTGAACGATCCTCTTCTGGTGACAATACTCCACCGCCGACACAATCTGACGGAGACACAGAGACACAGAGAGGACGCCTCAGAAGACAAATATCATTTCCTTTTAAGCTTTGATTTCATTCTAGGTCTAGGTGTAAGCCTGGGTGTAGGTCTGACTGTAGGTCTGGGTGTAGGTCTGGGTGTAGGTCTGGGTTTAGGTCTGGGTTTAGGTCTGGGTGTAGGTCTGAGTGTAGGTCTGGGTGTAGGTTCAGGTTTAGGTCTGGGTGTAGGTCTGGGTGTAGGTCTAGGTGTAGGTCTGACTGTAGGTCTGACTGTAGGTCTGGGTTTAGATCTGGGTGTAGGTCTGGGTTTAGATCTGGGTGTAGGTCTGGGTTTAGATCTGGGTGTAGGTCTGACTGTAGGTCTAGGTGTAGGTCTGACTGTAGGTCTGGGTGTAGGTCTGGGTGTAGGTGTAGGTCTGGGTTTAGGTCTGGGTGTAGGTCTGGGTGTAGGTCTGACTGTAGGTCTGGGTTTAGATCTGGGTGTAGGTCTAGGTGTAGGTCTGGGTGTAGGTCTGACTGTAGGTCTAGGTGTAGGTCTGACTGTAGGTCTGGGTGTAGGTGTAGGTGTAGATCTGGGTGTAGGTGTAGGTCTGGGTTTAGGTCTGGGTGTAGGTCTGGGTGTAGGTCTGTCTGTAGGTCTGGGTGTAGGTCTGGGTGTAGGTCTCACTGTAGGTCTGGGTTTAGGTCTGGGTGTAGGTCTGACTGTAGGTCTGGGTGCAGGTCTGGGTGTAAGTTTGGGTGTAGGTCTCACTGTAGGTCTCACTGTAGGTCTGGGTGTAGGTCTAGGTGTAGGTCTGGGTGTAAGTCTGACTGTAGGTCTGGGTTTAGATCTGGGTGTAGGTCTGGGTTTAGATCTGGGTTTAGGTCTGGGTGCAGGTCTGGGTGTAGGTCTGAGTGTAGGTCTGGGTTTAGATCTGGGTGTAGGTCTAGGTGTAGGTCTGGGTGTAGGTCTGACTGTAGGTCTAGGTGTAGGTCTGACTGTAGGTCTGGGTGTAGGTCTGGGTGTAGGTGTAGGTCTGGGTTTAGGTCTGGGTGTAGGTCTGTCTGTAGGTCTGGGTGTAGGTCTCACTGTAGGTCTGGGTGTAGGTCTGGGTGTAGGTCTGTCTGTAGGTCTGACTGTAGGTCTGGGTGTAGGTGTAGGTCTGGGTGTAGGTGTAGGTCTGGGTGTAGGTCTGTCTGTAGGTCTGGGTGTAGGTCTCACTGTAGGTCTGGGTTTAGGTCTGGGTGTAGGTCTGACTGTAGGTCTGGGTGCAGGTCTGGGTGTAAGTCTGGGTGTAGGTCTCACTGTAGGTCTGGGTGTAGGTCTAGGTGTAGGTCTGGGTGTAAGTCTGACTGTAGGTCTGGGTGCAGGTCTGGGTGTAAGTCTGACTGTAGGTCTGGGTGCAGGTCTGGGTGCAGGTCTGGGTGTAAGTCTGACTGTAGGTCTGGGTTTAGATCTGGGTGTAGGTGTAGGTGTAGGTCTGGGTGTAGGTCTGACTGTAGGTCTAGGTGTAGGTCTGACTGTAGGTCTGGGTGTAGGTGTAGGTCTGGGTTTAGGTCTGGGTGTAGGTCTGTCTGTAGGTCTGGGTGTAGGTCTGGGTGTAGGTCTCACTGTAGGTCTGGGTGTAGGTCTCACTGTAGGTCTGGGTGTAGGTCTCACTGTAGGTCTGTCTGTAGGTCTGACTGTAGGTCTGGGTGTAGGTGTAGGTGTAGGTCTGGGTGTAGGTGTAGGTCTGGGTGTAGGTCTGTCTGTAGGTCTGGGTGTAGGTCTGGGTGTAGGTCTCACTGTAGGTCTGGGTTTAGGTCTGGGTGTAGGTCTGACTGTAGGTCTGGGTGCAGGTCTGGGTGTAAGTCTGGGTGTAGGTCTCACTGTAGGTCTGGGTGTAGGTCTAGGTGTAGGTCTGGGTGTAAGTCTGACTGTAGGTCTGGGTGCAGGTCTGACTGTAGGTCTGGGTTTAGATCTGGGTGTAGGTCTAGGTGTAGGTCTGGGTGTAGGTCTGACTGTAGGTCTGACTGTAGGTCTGGGTGTAGGTCTGGGTGCAGGTCTGGGTGGGAAGGTGAGCCTCTGGTTCAGGTCTACATATCCCAATCCAAACACAGCAGCGGAATTTTCCCACAGCAGCGGAATTTAATAAGATAAACTTGTGAAGCTAAAGGCTAAGTGCTAGCAGCAGAGAGGATTGTGGGATACCGAGTACTGTTCTCACCTGGCGGAACTTGGCCCTGGCCTCCTTCTCCTTCATCCGTCCATGAGCCACCAGGTAGTCAAAGACCTCACCTGAGACACATGAACACATGAGACACATGAACACATGAGACACATGAGACATCTGAGACACACATACACACATGAACACATGAACATATGAAACATCTGAGACACAAGACACACATACACACATGAACACATGAACACACCTCCACTGGCGTACTCCATCACCAGGTTCAGGGTTTTCTCCGTCTCTATCACCTCAAAGAGCTTCACTGGAACGAGACACAGTAGAGCCATCAACATCCTGCCATATACTGAGCCATCAACATCCTGCCACATACTGAGCCATCAACATGCTGCCAAATACTGAGCCATCAACATACTGCCACATACTGAGCCATCAACATACTGCCACATACTGAGCCATCAACATACTGCCACATACTGAGCCATCAACATACTGCCACATACTGAGCCATCAACATGCTGCCAAATACTGAGCCATCAATATGCTACCCAATACTGAGCCATCAACATGCTGCCAAATACTGAGCCATCAACATGCTGGCAAATACTGAGCCATCAACATGCTGGCAAATACTGAGCTCAAGATGCTGCCAAATACCGACCTCTAATGCTGTCAAATACTGAGCTCTAATGCCGCTAAATACTGAGCTCTAATGCTGTTAAATACTGAGCTCTAATACAGTTAAATACTGAGCTGTAATGCTGCTAAATACTGAGCTGCAATGCTGCTAAATACTGAGCTGTAATGCTGCTAAATAATGCTGCTAAATACTGAGCTGTAATGCTGCTAAATACCGAGTACCAGTGCTGCTAAATACTTAATGCTACAAATGAAGTACTTTGTACTTCGACCTCTGATACTGAACTAGTTGATGCTGTAAAACTGCACTGCTGCTAAATGTGAAGGACCACTCCTGCCAAATACTGCACCATGGTTCCACTGTTCTACAAAGCAAAATATGTGCAAACGTCAGCAAAATAACAACTTTATCGACAGAAGACAAAGGAGGAGGAAGAGGAGGAGGAAAAGGAGGAAGAGGAGGAGGAGGAGGGGGGAGGGGCTCACCGATGTTGGGGTGGTTGAGGATCTTCATCACGCTGACTTCTCTGAAGAGCTGAGGGAATAATATGAATCAGATCAGAAGAACCAGGCAAAACTCCATCCATCCATCCATCCATCCATCCATCCATCCATCCATCCATCCATCCATCCATCCATCCATCCATCCATCTATCTATCTATCTATCTATCTATCTATCCATCCATCCATCCATCCATCCATCCATCCATCCATCATCCATCCATCCATCCTACCTTCTGCAGACTGGAAGGGTTCAGCTGAGTTTTGTCGATGATCTTGATGGCGACCTGCAGACAGGAGGAAGTAGATCATCAACACAGTGAAACCTCCACCCTGACCCCCCACAGGAGGACATTCTGCTGCCCCCCCTGCCCCCCCCCTCCTCCTCCCCACCCCCCCACCTCCTCCTCCTCCTCTCTAAATAAATCTCTGTCTCTGTTTGATCTGAACTCGACTCTGAGCTGCTGACGTCTGCACCATCAATAATTCATCTAAAAACTGAACCTTTCAAACACGTTCGACCGTCTCTGCAGAGGATCTGAGTCCAGATTCAACAGCCTCCTCATCATAGATTATATGGGACACGTTCTCAGTTAGGTTCCTATAGATTATATATGACATGTTCTCAGTTAGGTTCCTATATATTATATATGACTCGTTCTCAGTTAGGTTCCTATAGATTATATATGACACGTTCTCAGTTAGGTTCCTATAGATTATATAGGACACGTTCTCAGTTAGGTTCCTATATATTATATATGACACGTTCTCAGATAGGTTCCTATAGATTATACAGGACACGTTCTCAGTTAGGTTCCTATAGATCATATATGACACGTTCTCAGTTAGGTTCCTATAAATAAATATTAAACGTTCTCAGTTAGGTTCTTATATATTAAATATGACATGTTCTCAGTTAGGTTCCTATATATCAAATAACATGTTCTCAGTTAGGTTCCTATAAATAAATATGACACATTCTCAGTTAGGTTCCTATATATCAAATAACATGTTCTCAGTTAGGTTCCTATATATTAAATATGTCATGTTCTCAGTTAGGTTCCTATAGATTATATGGGACACGTTCCCAGTTAGGTTCCTATAAATAAATATTACACGTTCTCAGTTAGGTTCTTATATATTAAATATGACATGTTCTCAGTTAGGTTCCTATAGATTATATAGGACACGTTCTCAGTTAGGTTCCTATAGATTATATATGACACGTTCTCAGTTAGGTTCCTATAGATTATATAGGACATGTTCTCAGTTAGGTTCCTATATATTATATATGACAAGTTCTCAGTTAGGTTCCTATAGATTATATATAACACGTTCTCAGTTAGGTTCCTATATATTATATATGACACGTTCTCAGTTAGGTTCCTATAGATTATATAGGACACGTTCTCAGTTAGGTTCCTATAAATAAATATTACACGTTCTCAGTTAGGTTCCTATATATTATATATGACACGTTCTCAGATAGGTTCCTATAGATTATATAGGACACGTTCTCAGTTAGGTTCCTATATATTATATAAGACATGTTCTCAGTTAGGTTCCTATAAATAAATATGACACATTCTCAGTTAGGTTCCTATATATCAAATAACATGTTCTCAGTTAGGTTCCTATAAATAAATATTACACGTTCTCAGTTAGGTTCCTATATTTAAATATGACACATTCTAAGTTAGGTTCCTATATATTATATATGACACGTTCTCAGTTAGGTTCCTATAGATTATATGGGACACGTTCTCAGTTAGGTTCCTATAGATTATATATGACACGTTCTCAGTTAGGTTTCTATAGATTATATGGGACACGTTCTCAGTTAGGTTCCTATAGATTATATATGACACGTTCTCAGTTAGGTTCCTATATATTATATATGACACGTTCTCAGTTAGGTTCCTATAGATTATATATGACACGTTCTCAGTTAGGTTCCTATAGATTATATATGACACGTTCTCAGTTAGGTTCCTATATATTATATATGACACGTTCTCAGATAGGTTCCTATAGATTATATAGGACACGTTCTCAGTTAGGTTCCTATATATTATATAAGACATGTTCTCAGTTAGGTTCCTATAGATCATATATGACACGTTCTCAGTTAGGTTCCTATAGATTATATATGACACGTTCTCAGTTAGGTTCCTATAGATTATATATGACACATTCTCAGTTAGGTTCCTATAGATTATATAGGACATGTTCTCAGTTAGGTTCCTATAGATTATATAGGACATGTACTCAGTTATTTTCCTATAGATTATATAGGACACGTTCTCAGTTAGGTTCCTATAGATTATATAGGACATGTTCTCAGTTAGGTTCCTATAGATTATATAGGACATGTTCTCAGTTAGGTTCCTATAGATTATATAGGACATGTACTCAGTTATTTTCCTATAGATTATATAGGACACGTTCTCAGTTAGGTTCCTATAGATTATATAGGACATGTTCTCAGTTAGGTTCCTATAGATTATATAGGACATGTTCTCAGTTAGGTTCCTATAAATAAATATTAAACGTTCTCAGTTAGGTTCTCATATATTAAATATGACATGTTCTCAGTTAGGTTCCTATATATCAAATAACATGTTCTCAGTTAGGTTCCTATAAATAAATATGACACATTCTCAGTTAGATTCCTATATATCAAATAACATGTTCTCAGTTAGGTTCCTATATATTAAATATGTCATGTTCTTAGTTAGGTTCCTATAGATTATATGGGACACGTTCCCAGTTAGGTTCCTATAAATAAATATTACACGTTCTCAGTTAGGTTCTTATATATTAAATATGACATGTTCTCAGTTAGGTTCCTATATATTAAATGGGACATGTTCTCAGTTAGGTTCCTATAGATTAAATAACATGTTCTCAGCTAGGTTCCTATAGATTATATAGGACACGTTCTCAGTTAGGTTCCTATAGATTATATAGGACACGTTCTCAGTTAGGTTCCTATAGATTATATAAGACATGTTCTCACCTCTCGTCCCGTCAGCGTGTGTCGGGCCAGTTTAACTTTGGCGAAGTTGCCCTTGCCGATGGTCTTGATGAGCCGGTAGTGGCCGAGATGAGGCTGGTCGGAGGAGGAGGAGGTTCGACATGGAGGCAGGACGTGGCGGCCGGACGGTTTGGGGGGCGGAGCCGGGGGCTCGGGGAGGCCGAGGTCTGAAGACTTGACCTGAAAGACGGAGACATTTATTATTATTAGAATAGAATAACCGAGTCAAAGCAGCAGCATCATTTATCCTGAGAACATCCGAACACGGACCAGGTTCAACGCTCCAGAGGCCAAAAACATCAGGCAAAAAGAATCAGTTCACAAACAGATTAATTAAGGTCCTGGTCCATGAAAGAGGTCGATTAACTGAAAGATTCAGACTGTGACTGGAAACTAAAAGGAGCCAACAAAACAACCTCCACAAACCGACACAGATACAGAGCAAACAAATCAAACCCGAGTCCAGCCCTCGTCTCCTCCGTGTTAAAGGACAACACACTGAGGACAGGCTGAGGTCAGGGGGACGGACAAAGAGGACGTCCAAGAATAAAACCCTTCAGTGGCAAACAAACAGATTTAAAGTGTTGTTGCTCTGGAGAGGCAGGTCCATCAGAGTCAGCGCAGACCCAGGAAGTTTAAATGAATACTTGTGAATGTTTCCCTGTAGAGTCACGACGTCTGAGGATGAAGAGGAACCAGAAGCCGTGTGCAGCCAAGCAGAGACGGAGGCGTTAGTCAGGATCTAGTAACATGTGGATGTTTAAACAGAATCCGTGGAGTCGCTCAGGTCAAAGGCTGCAAACAAACAACAACAACAGACACTGAATGCTGCATGGTTCAGGAGAAAGAAACGTTTCCTGGAGACGAGTCTTCTCTTCTACTCATCCTCCTCCTTTAAAGTTTAAAGCGTTTCCTCAAGTCTCTGATCCCTCAACAAATATAAAACCCCTGCACCACAGAGAGAAGGTGCACCGGGCAGGACGTCCTGGTCCTGATCCTCTTCTCCAACACATTTAATATTTAATATCTGTCTATGAATGAGACTGAGTCTGGCTTTTATTCTTAAAGTCTCTGCAGACATCTTCATCATCTTCATCGCGTCTGCCCCACGGCTCAGGACAGAGGCAACAGATATGTTTAACAAACTTCATCCAGAGAACAAAGAGGTCTAACAGGAGCCTGGAGCCGCTGATACCTCCGGTCCTCACCCACTAAAACCTTCCTCATTCACTTTCAGGTCAAATCTAACAGGCTGTGTGGAGTTCAGGGGCGCTGGGAGATCACAGTGCTCCAGTCAGAACTGCACCGTCATGAAACAGAGCCGTGCTCTATAAAAGGGGCCCAGGTTTATATCTGTAGAGGCTCCAGGATCAATACGTCAGGACCTTTAAAACTCCTTCAGACCGGAGGAGCAGAGCGCATCAACCGCGAGGAGCATCAGCCTCTGAACTACAAGAAAATGACTAAAGTCATCAGGAAATACAACTAATCCCACCCAGTCGACAGTATGAGGTTCAAACTGTGTGCAACATAATCAGGAGTGAAAGTTTGAAATTAATAAAAGTAATAAAAGTTAACTATTAATCCAACAAACCCAGAGCCGGAAAGAAGCGGAACCGGAGGACGGAGCGGGGACGACTCACCTGCTCGGACTCGGTGACCGGGGTCAGGGGCTTGGTCCCGGACATGTTCCTGCGGCTCTCCGCTCTCCTCACACCTCCACCATCCTCTCCACCTCCACCACCGTCCTCTCCACCTCCTCCACCTCCACCAGCGGCAGCGGCAGCGGCAGCATCTCTCCCCGGGAACCAGGCCACCGCGGCGGGGCGCAGCTGGGGCGGTGCGCCGGCTGCAGGGAGGGAGGCCGGGGCGGCGGCTCCGGAGAGGCCCGGGGTCTGTGTCGGTGCGGGGGGGTGGGGGCGGATAAGGAGAAAGGGAGACGGAGACGGAGAGATAGAGGAGAAGTATTTAAGTTGAAATCCTTCCTGCAGCTGCACGGTTCTCCGGTTCCCTGGTTCCCTGGTTCTCAGCAGTACTGCGGAGTTGTGATGCGTCATGCGTAAAAGAGCCGATTCTTGGTAGTGAATCAGAAGAGTCGATTCCCATGTAGTCAGAGCCGTCTCCTCAGTGTTTATGTTTCCTTTTACTCGTTCATCTGTGCTCAGGTGAGGAGGGGACTGAACTTTGACTTCATGGACAAACCACGTGGTTAATCACGTGTGAGGACTCATAAACCAGCAGGGTGTGGGATCCATGATGAACCATGAGTTCACAGACTGAGTAAAGGCTCGTTTATAGTACTGCCTTTAGTATCCTACGTACACAGAGTCCAGTCCAGTCCTCCACCCAACACACACATGGTTTAATTGTTCACTGTTTGTACCAGTTCCATTCATTTCTGTGCTTCTGGTGCTTTTACTGTTCACTGTATTTTATTGTGTGTAGCTGCTATAGTTTTTTTGTTTTTATCTTTATGCTGCTATAGTTTCTATTTATGATGCAGAAAACTTTATTAATCCTTCAAGGAACCAGTTTTGTTGCGGTTTCTCCCATAAAGTGGCCGTTTCAAGTCAAATACAAGAAAAATACACAAAAATATAAAGAATAAGAATACGATGCCTAAAAATCAAACCTATTAATAATAAACTCATCCCTGTGGCCACAGAAAGGCTGAACCTCCCGGCTCATTAGACTCATCCTCACTTATTTAATACGTTGGTTTTATTTCTCTCTCTTAGTGCTATTCACTTTATGCGTGGTTTACATTTTTACTTTATTGCATCACGTTTTATAAGTATTATTTTTTATTAATTTTATTGTGGTTATTGTGATTTTGTCCATCTCTACTGTGTCTCTGCTGCAACATTCATTTCCTTCAGATATCAATGAAAAGAAATATTACTGCTACTAATAATAATAATATAAATATGACTTTTATTG